>NC_059401.1:12783790-13090176 GCF_905220565.1 Melitaea cinxia
ACAATTGACTTTGTGTGAAAAGTTTAAATTACTTTTGCAAATAAATGTTAAATAATCAAGAATAAAAACTTACGAAACTTTTACAGACATTTTCTAGGGTCAAAATATTTCTACAACTCTTAATAATGACCCAATATGTTATAAAACATCTCTTAAAATTTAAAGAAATAACCCGATCTTATCCATTAGTAACTTTATCGTATATACAATCTAGAAATTAAAAATCATATTTTAGTTTTCGTTAGAAGCTATTTTGTATGTAAATCGAAACAGCTAAGGTATAAAAGGCTAAACATCTTCGTTCGTTGAACTCTGTGGAAGCCATGCATGACTGGAATATTATTAACTATCGCATTTGCTGTTTTACTTCTTGTGTTTACAAAATTGAATAAATTTTGTTTAAAAAATATATTTTTTTAGTAAGATAACAATATATTATCGATCGATCGATTGACTCAGCCTGTCATATCTCATTGGCTTCTTTCTCCATATAGGAGAAGGATCAGAGCTTAATCTACCACTGAGGGTTGAGGATAACCGTGACCGTCAGCTTAACGTACTGTCCGAGGCACGGTGGCGAGACCCACAAGGACAGACATCGAAACCGAAAACAAATATTTGTTCAAATACAAATATCCTTCCCGAACGGGAATCGAATCTACAATCGCAGATGTTTGCGCGAGTGTACGGTACACGCACTCTTATACCAGAGCGATGATGGTAAAAAAGTGCGTTCATTAAAACACTCACATATTCAAATTTTAAATATCACCGTAAAATAATTCGCTTTGCCACTTCTCACTGTCTTGCCATTTCTAATTGTGCAATTAAACATAATATGTGATATTTAAAAGAAAACGAAAAAAGTTTTAGCCTAGGCATTAATTAACGCGAGGATTAAAATGTACAGTTCATTATCATATTTATATAAAAACCTATTTTTTTCCCTTTTGTGTTAGAAAGCGTTTTAGTATTAGTATAGTAAATTATATTACGGACTCCTGAAACAGAAGCTGTAACCATTGGCTATAACTACTTTACATCCGGTGGTATACATTTTCACTTCCTTTTTTATATGAAAAAGATCTGTACATATCCTATTTTGCTTACAATGTGCTTACAATGCTTGAAAGATTCAACTTTAAATCTAATTCTTCATAAAAGATTATGTTTACCGGTCGTTACAAAAGCAGATACCCGGTCTTTTGTAAGTTTTAGAGAATAGTTTAGTAAAATCCAGAGATATATGCAGGTTATCGTCACGGGAATACCCAGGGATATGTTAGATTTCGGCTAATGCAAAATCGGCTCAGTAATTTATGTCGCTAAAACACTCTCCGGGATACTACGTGCTTACATTTGGTAAATAATATATACTAGATATATACTATATACTAGAACGAAACGTTGAAAAGAATTCGTGACTCCTATGTGTAAATTTTTTACCTGAACTTATTGTTTTCTTTTGTATAGTGTGCTTGTTACGGTAATAATTTTATAATATGTATATTTTTTTGATTAATCTAAAACAAATCATAAAATTGTGTACGTAGACAAAACCAAACCCATTTTCATCTTGCCTAGGTAGAGCAATAACCTTTTTTACACACCACAGAAATACTACGTGATTTTTTTTATTCTATGAATAGAGAATTGAAACCGTTCAAGAGAAGGATTTTAAATTAATAATTATAGAATTATAACAATGGCAACTACAAAGATCTTTTATGTATCTTGTACAGATGTAATACTTAATTTTTATGTTGTAAAATGTTTAGTGCTAGTTGTTGAAATATTAACTACACGACTGCGAAATCTAGTGCAATGATATATTCACCGTGTGTGTAAGTGCAACGTAGAGATTACCCACAGGCTACCGTGTATTTCAGTTCTAGGCTGAATAATTGTATTTGGAATACAAAGGTATATTTATACATTATATTATCTTTATTGCTTTATTGATTTAGTCAACGGGATATTGCCGTTCCTTCAAACAAAATGTAGTACGAGTTTGATCAAGGTTTAGTAGCTTATATGATATTCTATACTTATTTTGTATAATAAATTCTGATGGCAAATCGGTTTGACAAAGTTTAGTACTAGTAAAAAATCTAACGTGGCTATGACTTCTGCTAATTCGCCGAAATACTGGGAGTTTCAAAATTAAAATCGCGGTAAAGTCCCGTAAAAGTAAAAGCGTAGTGGACGTAAAAGTTTAAAAGCTTCAATAAAATACTTGATAAACTATTATATTTTCATAGATATTACGTATTACGGAACAATATAAAAAAGAATAGCCTTGTTATGTTACAATTGAATGTATTTTTCCTATAATAGGAATATATATTTTCTTTAATAGATTAAAACCTATTAAAAATAAAAAATACTTTGTTCAAATTTAAATGTACTTTTAGATAGACGATTTAAAAATTAAGATTAAGTTTGTTTTGATTATTTAATTATAAACAATTAAAAGTAGAGCTACGATTGATTCAGATAGTAAATTCTGTAGACAAGAAAAGGGAAGGCAAAAACTTCGCAGTAACAGTCTTTAAAAAGATTCATTAAATATTATTATTTGATTATCTAAAAATATTTGTGCCCGTATCTCTGGTCTACCTGAATTTTTTTCTCTTCCTGCGTTCAGACCAAGTATAGAGTGCCCCGTTGAAGTTTTAGTATTGCCGCACCAGTGTATCATCGTGATAATTTATAAATCAGACCAGATCTATTATTTTAACATATATAAAAATGGTTTCAATATTTATAAAATTGTGTAAATATTATTTTTTCAGGACACTTCCCTTGTAAAAATGTTAAATGTTTGTGTATGTGTCTTATAATAAAATTATTGCTTGAACTTCCTTAGCGCCGACTTCCAGAGTTATTGGCAATAAAAGAAATAGGTTACGGTACAAGCTCATTCTTATTTCATTTATCGAAATTTAAACTGTAAGTGACTCGCATATTTACTAAAAATCGATATCAATAAAAATAAAGTTCCGAAATATGTACTCTCATAACTTTATATCGTTTAACTTACAACTGTATCAAATTGGATTTTTTTTTTGTATCTTTGTAGTGAGGACAAGATTTGCATAAAATAAATCGATATACTCCCAAAAACATATGACTGTATAAGGCTCGTCGAGTGAGTTAGTTAAATGATAACCTGTAGTGTACGTAACTCTTCCTTTGCGAGTTTGGGTACTCGATCACTTCGAATCAGTTAATACAGAAATGATAACATTGGGGGTACCGTCGTCCGGCAGATGTTATCGTCATCACCTGGCCACACTGACCAGAGTACGCAGTTACGCCCGGAACGGTTAACAAACCAAATACAGAGTGAGTACGTGTCATTGTAGCTAAAATAACTAAATATTTACTTTTTTTAATGTGTTTGCTTTGAATCAATAAATGAAAAGATACTACTACGAAATACTAGATTATTTTTTATTTGTGTCAGCAACTTGAAGTTAAAGTTTGAGGAAGATCTAATTGCTAGAATCAATTTAACTGTACTAGCCTTCTTTGATTTTTCTGTGACATACGATACCTATTAAGAACCTATTTATTTTTGAAGTTATTTTCCCATGGATCCAAAATTTTTTGTTTATTTGTTTTACCACTCACCAACAGTCGACTCAAAAAAGTGCATTTTTATAGATAAGGTCATTATCCTTCGGAAGTATATCTGTAACAAATTAACACGGGTGAATGAAAATCACAGGTACAACCGCGTGGATCGTCTAGTTGAGTAAATGGCAGCAAAGGCTAAATTTTTACTTAAACTGTCAGAGACACTTTTAGTTACCTTACTTAATACATATTATGTTTACTAAATTTTTAAATGTACAATGAATTTGAACGGTTATTTGTAGGTTACGCTTAAATTCGCGCATTACGATGGTGTCTTTTATGATGATAAAGCTATGAAAGTAATGAGACACTTACTGATATGAGTTTATGCATTTTGTTCCGCGCTGGATTTTATTCTGATATAACGTTATTTCCGTGTATCCACGCTCGGCATTCCGGGCTATATAGTCTCATTAAATTTACTCGTAATAAAAGGTGTGGTAATTTTTATTTTATCACACTTTTAGCGTTTATTTTCTAAGCGTTTTTTAAAATGAATTGTAAATTGTGCCCAATCGAAATAAATTTAGTGAATGTGATATTATACAAAATTTATTTGGGTATAATTCTTATAGTTTTAATCTTAAATAGCGCAGATTCTTTAATTTTTAAGACTAAAAATAATTAGAAAAGGATTAAACCCAGTACAAAGTGACAAAATATACAATAAATAAAAACAAAAATAAATTACGGGCGATTTAACTTCGAGAAGTGGAGAGGGAGGGTGGTAATTTAAGGTTGAAAGCTGTTTATCACGATTTGCGGCTAAACTACGAATCCTATCGGAAAAAGTATATGGCCCATAGTGTAATAGAAATTAAATTAAATGACTAAGTTGTACGTAGTAAAAAGATCAACTTTTTTGTATTTGTACTTTTTCACACATCTCAAAATTATTCCGAGAAATTAAAAAAACAGATTATTCTTAGACCTCTCCCCCCCCCAAAAAAAAAACTTAAATTCTTTGACACTTAATTTTTATTAATTAATTCTAAACTTAAAAATAGCAACGGAGTATAATAGTTTTCAAAAATTCATCCAGTGATGAAAAAATTAAATAATATAATAAATAAGCTTTAAATTTTTCTACCTTTCCTTCAGAATTTAACGCACAAAATTAATTAATCAGACAAAAAAAAATCCTAATAATTGTTCAGTTTAGTCTAGTGTTTAGGTGAGTCCTGAATAGACACATATTTTTATATCATTTTTAATCGTTATTTTATTGCTTCGTTCTTCTAATTTATAGAACGTAGTTTTATTGCTAATAAATAATCTACTTAAATAAATATGTTATTTACATAAATAGTACAGAAATAGTATTTAAGATATTGAGATAAGCTCATTAAATAAAATCAGTAAAATCGTCTGTTGCATTATATTAGCGATGTACATGTTTATATTACATTTACGTGTAAAAGATAATATTAAAGCTTTTATTAATAATCTACGTTGAACGTAAATGCTTAAAACATCGACAGTATACTTTTCTACGGCACAGCCAAACTAATCTGTTTTTAAATAAATCGATACCAACTTCTCTCTATTTATAAAATAATGAAAGATGAATAAGGAAAATGGTTGAACACTTTTGTTTATATTTGGCAAACATCGCGACGGTTTTTTATGGAATATTCGTGAATCTTTTTATGCATAGTTACGAACCAAAAAGTAATTTGAACGTATATATTTTTTATTATTAAAAATGTAACAAAAAATCTATACAGCACGTAGTAGTGTGTACGTAGTAGTACTTATTCTTTTCTTCTGTTATAAAATAAATAAATTCTTAAAATTAAGTAGCCTAAGTTACTCCTTATTACATAAGCTATCTGCCAGTGAAAGTCCCGTAAAAATCGGTCTAGCCGTTTCAGAGATTAGACGGAACAAACAGACAGACAGAAATTGTAAAAAATGTAGAAAAAAGGAGGATAAGATATGTATAGATATCAATTTTTTCATTTCCTTATATAAAAATGTTGCCCAAAGAATAACGATAAAAAAACAATTATCCGATTTGACGCAATCATTCGGAACTTATGTACGTATATAATTTCTACGATTTACTTTTATTTGTATACATAGATTAAAAATGAAAACTTCCACGTTGAAGATGTTAATAAATTTTACTATATGTATATGGTGAACGGAAACTCGCATCGAATCGATTATAAAACGTAAAAATTAATAAAAAAAAAAAAAAAAAAGAAATTGCTTTTAAAAGTTTTCTTTATTGTGTTCAAAAAATTGTTGGAATAATGTAAGTGCTATAATAAGCTACTTTGTCAGTCAGTTGTCATTTGTTAGCGGGTTTTTTTGTTAAAATTGGTCTGTTGAAAAATAACGTTGATGTCAAATCTACACGGTATTTCAATAAAAACATCTAATAAATTATAACACATATGTATGTACCTGTTGAAATAAAAAATATTTAATTTTGATTTATCAATTCAATTTAAAAATCTGAGCTGAGTTTTATGAAAATTAAAATACATGGGTCCCTTAATGAACGTGAAACAACTGTGTTTGAATTTACCTAACGAGGCGGGTACATGCAAAAGTTAATTCAACATTATTATGATTGCTATGCGTTCCATATGTTCGTTGGAAATAATTTATTATAAGTTATTTTAGTAATAGATACTATTATACATACATACGTTTTAGTAATAATCATGTATCTTAACTAGCTTATACTAGCAATTGATACTAACAAACAGATGTATTCGAGACCCTTCCTGCCCCATCGGTCATCGGTTCTTCTTGCAATATGGTCTGCCAATTGTCACTTTAGCTTGCATATTTTGAGAGCTATGTCGGTGACGTTCGTTCGTCTACGGATTTCATCATTCCGGATTCTATCACGTAGAGAAATACCAACCATAGCTCTCTCTATTACTTGCTGACCGAGCTTGACTACGTCTCGCCAAAAGAAGCACAGGCCGCCCTCCGACCAGGTGGTCTAACGACCTTGAGGAGACAGCAAGAAGCCTCTGGGCTCGAAGGGCGCAGGACCGGACTACGGGGGAGGTATATGTCTAGCAGTGGACTGTTAAGGGCTGATGGAAGTTTATAGCAGCTCAATTTTTAAAGTACTTTAACTTACAGAAGGTCATAGTCAAGTAATACGAATCTCAAGTAATGTTCTTCTGTTAAGCTAGTGAGAGATCCTAAAAAGGTGCGTTGTATGACAGATTAGTAAAGTCGGCAATGTACTTGTATTGTTATTGTGTTACTATTGCTGTGTCCATAAACGATTACGTTTAACAGATATGCTCAACTCGTGTTTTCCACTGTATAAATATAACAAAAACCTGACCTAAGTTTGTTATAAAAATAGCAATGTGCGTTATAAGTAAAACTTAAAAAACAAAAGAAACCGCAAAATTTGTTGTAAGATAGTCAAGTTAGTTTGCTCTATTAAAAATTGAAAACAAATTCAATATTTTATGTACAGTGTAAAAACTTCAAAAAGATCTTAGAGCGTACTTTGCTTCTCCACGGTTAGAAGACACACATCACTGAACACGTGCTTACAAAAGGATTGTTTCTTGAAGCTTAAACAACTTTATACTCGTATTTAACAACTTTATTATTTTTTATTTGGGTATCAGCTAAACCCCGAATTCACGAGCATTTAAAACAAATAATTGATTTTGCTCGTAAATGAAAAAGCAGACTTGAATTACATCGACCAGTAGACAACGTAGGTAGACAATAAAACTGTCAAGTAAATATATTATTAGTGATAAATCAAAAAGTAGCGGTTTGATCTCGATTTATTTAATAGGACCACATGACACCACCATGAGCACAAAGTGGTTATGTATGATCTGGTATAACACTTAATAAATACAGTCGAAGCCTACTATTTTTTGTAGTCGGTTAAAATTGATGTTGTGTTAATCCTGTACGAACCGTGCATTTACAGTCCATATTGAATGAAAAACCTAACTTTAATAATAAAAAACAGACTCCTTGTTCGTGTTCCTATATGTATAACTCTTTTAACTGTAAGTGTGAAATTTAAAGAATTGATTAATTAAAAACGTGTGCTGTCGTTTATTTAATTTATAATTAAAAAAAAATTTGACCTGTATAACAAACGCATTCCCTGTTTTCCTTTAGGGAAAAAAAAAATTGTAAACGGTACCTAAACTATAAAATTATTACACTCAAAATTTTGCGGTTTAATTTATTATTATTAATTTACCATATCGATATGATAGTCGGGATTTTTTTTGTATATCTTATATATAAATAAAAATGAATGTTGCTAAGCGCATGACTCGAAAATGGCTCGACCAATTTTTCTAATTTATTTTTTGTATGTTATTTAAAACCCACGGAAGGTTTTGATACTAAAAAAAATCTATAACTTTTAATTTTTACTATTAACTTTAGACAGAACGAAGTCTGTCCGAGTAGCTAGTTAACTAATAAAGGTATCTCAAATTAAATCAAAATTTTGCAGACGTCTGAGATTTTATGAATCTATCTTCTTAAAATATATTTATTGTTATTTACAAGCTACATATATTAATTATAAAACAGGATGTTTATTGGCTTATCAATGATTTTATTAATCAATCTGCGCGACCAAAGTGCGGCGCGAGTGAGTTGATTAAATAATTATCATTTTATCCAAGACGTGCATCGTTGACACCTTTATGGAATTGCAATGTGATTGTATGCATCATACACATGTCTACGCATTATTTAATCGAAGAATTGGATATTATTTTCATTCATATCTGGTACAACAAAACAATAAAACTTATTATTTTATGACTTAGTGTAGTGGTGCGAATATACGCCAGTCACGGGTTTGACTTTCTCTCGGGGCAGACATTGTACAAGTATTTATTTATGTTCTATGGATCCCTCACCGAGGTTCGGAGAATACGTCTTAATAACAATCGTTTTTCAAGGCAGGTAAGTTATTCGGTGAGCCACCAAAGAGCAGCGAGATGGATTAAGGCCCAACTAATCTCTAATATGGAGAAGTGGTCTTCGTTCAGCAGTGAACCTTTAAAGGCAAATTACTTCAGTTCAATTTTTGATCTTTTTGAAGACGGTTTCTGAAACTGATCATTGGTCAAATAAAAATTTTATGAATTTTTGTTTAATCCATACAGATGTTTTTATTTATCAAGGAGTTTGTTTAAGCGGTTGATATTATGGGGGACGTAATAGTGCTGTGAAATTTTGTATTTCTCTTATATCACGTGACCGAAAGACGTTAAGTTGTCTGTTTGTATTACGTCATTTAATAATGAATAAATATGTAAATAATTAATAAAAATGCATTGACAAAGTACATTCATTGTTTTGTTTTAAGATAGTCGATTTGCTGCTTGACGGACTCTGCATAATGGAAACGGAAGTGAAACGGTTATTTGTAGCGAATAAAGCGCTGTATTTACTATAATTTAAAACCTCCAGCGTTTCAAAATGCAACATTGCGGAATACGGCAGTTTGTCATTGAAGTTTTTTATGACGTCTCGACTATTCGTCTTGTTAGACTTAAATATTTAAATAACTTGTGTGGGTAACTCTTCTATTATAAAAATGTGGGACCTGGAAAGTGAAATTTAACATGTAATTGAATAAAATTTATCCTTACTAAGAAAGGGTTAGTTGAATTTTTTTTTACTTGACATTAGTTGTACCCTCGACTTAGTTTGTGTTTGCCATCCTTCTCAAACTCTCAATAGCCCATAAGATAAAGTACGTATTTTTGTACGTTTCTAGTTTTAAGTTATTTAATCTCGAAAGTAGATACTAACTTAAGGATATTTAAGAAATACTTATCTAAGGATTTATGCCGAGGGTAACGATATCTCTAACTTCTAAATTTATAAACTAAAGCCCTATAAAAAGTTACTTATAGAACAAACTTAAGTTAGTCTTTCGTTTTAGCCTGTAATATCCCACTTCTGGGCATAGGCCTCTTTCCCCATGCAGGAGAAGGATCAGAGCTTAATCCACCACGCTGCTCCAATGCGGGTTGGCGGATATATTCCCTACTAATGAGGTAACGATCGCTATCAGGTGTGCATGATAATAACCGGACGGCTTAACGTGCTCTCCGAGGTACGGTGGGGAGACCAACAAAGACTGCACAAACACTCAGACCACGGCAAACACCTATATGGACAATACAAATGTTTGTCATATGCGGGGATTGAACTCGCAACCGCCAGTGCAACAGGCACAATCCATGGCTGTGACCGTTGCGCCAACGCGGAGAGAAGTTTAATTCGAAACTAATTATATGTATCAAAAATAATCAATCACCCATCTGCTAACTGGTTTCCTCGAAGGCTTTTCAAGTAAACCTTCTTTACGCACGCTTGACTTGATGAGTAGACTGATGAATGCGCGACGAGAGTATTAAAAAATTGTGATCGGGCGAGGCGAACGGAACTTGAGAGAGGTATATAATGATATAAGTTAGTCAAGATAGAAAGAGAGAATGTTACGTTTCGTATATTACTGTAACTTTTAAAAATCTTAATATAGTTTGTGTCTTTATTTATGTATGTACACCTCTTTCTTGATTTATTCTCTTTTATATCCATTGCAAGAAAGAATTAATCTGAAAGAGAGCTATTTCAGCAAAAAGATTGCCTTTTTTACATATTTTGTTTTTCTTTTTTTTATGTAAAATGTCTATTCGGAATTACAATAAAGTATATTTGTGTTATATTTTATTGTACACTGTTATCGTTTCAGCTGTGGTCACCGGGACACCAAACCGCGTGTCTGAATACTGAATGCTCATTCTCGCGTCGGGCGCCGAGTGGAGCACGCGTAGCGTGTGCTAAAGTTTTACCGACTAACTTTTATAAAAGTTTTGCGCATCCGCGATGTTATTTGAAAACAATTTATGTTGTGTTTGTGTACGTACGTGCTATAATTTTTAGTTTGAAACAAGTGGATTATTACGCGTATTTATTGGATTACTTTGATGAATACCGTGTAAGTTTTTTGTTATGTAATTATTTTATTCATAACAACATAATTTAGGTAAATATTTTTTGTAACGAAGTTCCTTACGGCAGGCTTGACATTTGGCTGGGCGACCGAAATGAGAAAAATGTGAGACTAAAACCGTAAGAAAAATTTATAACGGCAGTGACGTAATATCAGTCACACAACTATATAATATGACGTATGTAAAACTGAACTCATTTAACATTAACGCTATTAATGTTTGCGTTTTTTTGTTAAATTAATGATTTAAAATAGTTGGGATGTCGTGTCTATTTGTTGCGTCCATTTTTTTAAAATATATTTTTAAGTAGTAGCCGAAGTTAATACAATAGTCTGTCTTATACAATGTCTTCAAGAATAAATATTCATATTAATTGTTATCGACAAAAGAAACCTGTATAATAATACAATTTATAATTAATTATATTCTAAGATTAATCTATACATCAAATAAGTAAAATTGGAGCGTCTGTTTGTAATATTAAAATAACCACTTTATAATAAATTCATACGTATGTTATACACGGTACATGTACCAAAATAACATTTTTTGTAATGTCTGTATGTCTGTTTATTCTGGCTTATCTCTGAAACGGCTGGACCGATTTTGACGGAACTTTCACTGGCAGATAGCTGATTTAATAAGCAGTTACTAAGGCTCCTTTAATTTTTTTTCTATTTTTATAACTCTGCGAACTGAACAACAACGATTTCGTTAAATTCCACGCGGACGAAGTCATGGGCACAGCTATTATTTATTTACATCTGAAATTTGAAAACAGTTTAAAAAATGGACTAGTTTCAGTTACAAAAAAAAATATGATAAATCACACGATTTTTAAAAACTTTAGCAACGTGATACATTGAGTAAGTATATAAGAAAGGCTCTAAGTAGCGAAAAATTTATATAGCAATCATTAAAACTTTTTTTATTATCTGCAGTGAAGACGGAGGTAGAAAATATTTTGTTATTTAACATTAGCCCTATTTAAAAAAAATGAATGTTAAAATTTTTTTTAAAGGGAATTTATTCAAGTGCTTAGAATATACCATAATTTTAAAAAAAAATCAATGAATATAGCTATATACTCAAAAAAATGTGGGACGTATTCGCTTTCGCGACGGCGCGCGCATGCCTTAGCGGCCGCTCGTAGAGATAGAATCCCGGGAGTTCAGAGTTTTTTATTGGAAATTTCCTCCTCGAAATCGAGGGAAACCCTCGAAAATCCGCATAACTTTTTACTGAGTGTACCGATTTTGATGATTTTTAATTTAATCGAAAGTCATCACATTTAAATCACACACAGTCACATTTAAATTTCATTGAGATCTGATTACAAATTTTGGAGTAATCTTTGGTAATGCGTATTTACTTGACTATTTTTTCGTCTACCTACGTTGGGTTACTTTTAGATCTAATTGAAGTTTTTTTTTCGTTTGCCAGCAACCACCACAATTATTAAGAGCTATATTACTATTTAACAGGTTTTTGAATTTGTTGACTAGACTACTGAGTGAAAGTCTATCCACGAACGCCTTTGTTTAGGCACATACAGGCATCACTGCGCCAGAGTGGTTGTTCTTTTTATAATTTTATTAAATTAAAAGCATCTTAATATATAAACATTACTAGCGTCTTATTATAGCGATTACTCGTATATTAGTTAAAGTAAAAGTACATGACATGAATTATTTTAATTTGTTAGATCTACCCCTAGATCTAGGTGTGGATAGTTGTAGTACTAGGTCGAAGGGAGAGCAATAGTTTTACCAAGAGAAATATTATTTTATTATTACTCATATTAATTATGTATCGTAGCTTGGATCATGATAATAATACAAGGTACATGCCTACAAGGTAGATGTCTAGTTTCTGGTTGTACAGTTAATGTAATAAAGTATAATGTAATAATAATCATCATCATCATCATTACAGCCTATCACAGTCCACTGCTGGACATTGGCCTCCACAAGTTTACGCCAAAAATAGCGTGAACTCATGGGAAAAACGCATGAGTTCACGCCATTTTTGGTGCGAATTTGTTGGAGGCCTATGTTCAGCAGTGGGCTGCGATAGGTTGAAGTGATATATTGACTTAAATTATTATTAAAGCAGATCTTGTAGTATTCTCTTAATTTCTATGTCTCGTGACTGTAAACTTAAATCACATGGGCACTAGATAATAGTTTAAATCTGTGTTGGACCACTCATCGTTAATTTGTTTCTTAAAATTGACAATCACAAGAGCTTAAGTTTAGGTAAGAGTCATGTAGTATTAAAATTAAGTTATATATATAAACACAAATATTTCTAAAAAAGTATAAATGATCATTTGCAAAACATAAACGAAGTAAAGGTATATAATATAGTTAAAAAAGTTCCTTGAATACAATACGAACTTCAATAGAAAACGATTGATAGGAATCTTAAAAAAAAATATATTGACAATATTTACGTTTTGCAACGGCGGCTGAAATGAAAAAAATTTAAATGAGATTTTTATCAACAAATGAAGCAGGGGCGGAGTTGCTTGAACGACTTTTTATCAAGTTCCAGACTAGATTCTGAGAATTTATCGAAAAATATGTTGTGTCTAAATATGGCGTGCGTTAATTGATTAATGGCAATGGCGGCAAATTGTTATAAATGAGTGGATGTGTGTATGCTGTTACTATCCATTTTGTAACTATAGTTATTAAAATGTGTAATCTTTTACAATAACGTGCTTGTACATCAAAGTCCTTTATTTGTTTTTTTTTTTTTATTTTGACAATCTTATAGCTCGTAATTTAAGTACCCAAAATGTTTTATTCGTAATACGATGTACGCTAAGATTCATAGCAAGGTTTGTTTTTGTTTTGTTTAAACAAACATTTATTTCAACATAGCAAAATATACTAGTAAAACACGTTGCGGTATTTCCCATATTAATTTTTTTTTAATCAAAAATATTTAGTTTAATTTAAATATACAAACTATGGTATTAAAGTTTGTTGTTGTTGAATGTATTTTTCTAAGAAAAGGTAAAAATACTAGAAAAAAGATTTCATACGACTTTTATGCGTTAAGAACAATTAAGCTAATTAATTATAAGTCTCAAAAGTTTAACAGAAAACATTCTCGCCAACTTTAGTTAAATTATGAGGGTCGTCTAGCAATTAATGTATTGTTTATTTTAATATTTTGATATTTTTACTATCACCAAATTTTGCGATTTCATTATAACGAATTTTGGTGTTATTTAATTTCATTTCACACATTGAAGATAAATGTCACCTCCGTAGTTATGTGGTCTATATTGACTGGTTGACTAATCGACGTCGACATCCCTTCCATCCTTGTCGACGAATCGCTAGTAATCCGAGCAAAGAAAAAACTATCGAAAAACAATGTCTATGCTTATTACGCAACGTCAGCCATGTTTTAATGTTTTATATAAAAGGGGTTAAAAATATTTTGAAAATAATTTATGACATAATTTTTTTTAAATATGTACCTACGTAGGTATATGTATATTAGTCTGGGCCAATAACGACTATTTTTTTCTAAACGATACTGTGAAAATATCACATGATGATAAAAAAAGATTATTGTGGAAGTTTGAGCCCTTAATAATAATATTAAAGCCTGTATCGTTACGACTTTAGTTTGTTTATATATGTTATCGCATTTTTTTACTCAAAACTCGTCAATTATCAATCTGAAATATTTGAGCGATGCATGTTATTAAACGAAATTAAATTTCATAGAAAAAAGCTTTCTTAGTAAATTAATGTAAAACAAGTTGTTTGCTTGTAATCGTGCCTTAAACATTGATTTATTTTTTCTATTTTGCGTTTCGATTTTGGATTTCTATAACTACCAGATATATCAATATTATCATAGTTCAAAATACTTATTTTTAAAGGAAATTTAATACTCTACAAAAAAAGTTTCTTAACGTTTTTAATTAAATTCACTCCTTTTAAAGTTATTCGACGTTGAAGTTATATTCAAAAGTAATATGATTATTTTATTTTATTATCATCTTACTAACAATAACTAACATAGATTATAAGTAAATATTGTTACTAACACACTAATACAATATGGATGTTCACGTCTGAAATAAACGCTTATTATTATTATTATTATATGTCGTTTTTTTCGCGTAACACATAATTTTTTCGACTTGATTGAAAAATTATTATTTAAATATTGAGAATAACTTTGTTTTGTTGGACGACAATTTTTATTTTATGTTATAAAATCATAATTTATTAATGTATTATTTTGCTTATTAACGATTGGTTATCTTCCCAGTGACGTAGCGAGCTTAACTCACGCCCGGGGCACAATATATTTTTAACGCCCCCCTCCCCCATTCGAAAACCATATAGATAATAGTATATGTGAAATATACTCGCAAATTAATAAATACGCTTCAGCCTGTAATATCCCACTACTAGCCATAGGCCTCTTTTCCCATGTAGGAGAAGGATCAGAGCTTAAACATGAATAGTGGGTAATTAAGTAAATGGGGAATAATGGGTAACTATCGCTATCAAGTGTACATGATAAGAACCGGGACCGACAGCTTAACGTGCTCTCCGAGGCACGGTGGGGAGACCCACAAGGACTGCACAAACACCCAGACCACGGCAAACATCTGTATGGCCAATACAAATGTTTGTCATGTGCGGGGATCGAACCCGCAACCGCCAGCGCAACAGGCACAATCCATGGCTGTGACCGTTGCGCCAACGCGGCGTCAATTAATAAATAAATAAAATCATAAGCTCAAGAATAATAGAAAATAATACATATATATGGAATATGGGCTTCTGAGACCAAATTTAAAAAGATGTTCAAATTTTACTTTATTGCAATTACAAAAAATAACAGTACTCAATTGATTGAGTGTAGTACTTCTTTGGATCGCTACCAACAAATAAAGCAGACTACATGTTGCAACGGTTCCAAATGAAAGAAATCAACTGTTTTTATTATTTAAATAAAATGTTTTAATGTGTTAATAATTTCGATGACCTTGTTACCTCCATTTCAAATGAGTGAATTAAAAAAATAAGGCAAATTTAAGTTGAGAATATAATATTCTAGAATATTAATTCTCTTACTTAATCATATTCGCAGTAGTAACAACTAACATGATAACTAACGTTGTTAAAATACGGGTAAGTCAGTAATTTTCGAGACATCGTAATGTTACGTCTAAGAATTCATGACATGGTTCTTGTAATAATTAGTGACTTAGAAAAACTTCAAATAATGTCTTAACACTACACATAATTCAAATAAAATCTGGGTATAACTCTAAATAATAAATTAGTCATGTGGTCTTTGCTGCTCATTTAATGACAACTCCACTACATTGACTAGCTTTGCCATAGTTGTTCATTCTAGCAGCTGTGACCACATGTCACGCCCCATTATACGTTCACCCCAACAACAAATAATTACTTCGCCAGACACTTTCACGCTCTCATACACTCAATTTTAATTGATATTTTAGAAATAAATGGCAGGGGCTAAATGTAGAATAATCGATGTTATTTTTATGTGTATAGGCTTAGAATGTGTTTTTTAAATTCTTAGAAAGTAGAGAATATAAAAAAAATGGTCCAAATCTCAAGAGAAATATTTTATTGACTTTGTTTAATTTAAGCACTAAATATACACTTTTATTCATTAATTTGTACAGATTGTTTATAAACGTAACATACATACATGTCTAACGCTTAGTTTTTAAAAATATTTTTGCTTTTATTGCAAATAAATTTTGGATTCCGCTCGTGATTTTGATATCGCAGCTTCGATTTTTACAGTTACACCTACTGGAGTTCGGTCCTATAGATGTATAAAAACCTTTATTAAACAAATGCAGGCACGCAGTATATTGTCGATCGGAGTATTCATCGATACAAGGTCGAAACCGATAGAAATGAGGCCAGTACTGGGAGAGTCTACCTCCTCCTACCCTGATTTTTCCCTTTTACTAATTATTTAAATTTTAAATAATGTATAACATAAATGGAGTGGTTTCCATTAATAACTTTTACAAGTTGATAATTGAATGAGATTAAGCTCTCATGATTCACATTATTTTAATATAGGTAAATGTTAATATAAATAAAAATTAATCGACCAAATATATGTTTGCACACACAAAAACACACACACACACACACACACGCACACACACACACACACATATATATATATATATATATACATATATATATGTATGTATGATTTTTTCTGCTATTTTTTAGCAAGCTAGCAAGCAACGTCTATAAAAGTAAGTTACAAAATCTATACATAAAAAAAATTATCGCAAGTAGGTAACCGCATTAAATACACAATAGTCTTATTCTTCACAGTCAATAACGGATTGAAAGACGATATTAGCTTACTATAAAATTAGCTTGCAAAAGTGTAATTCTTTTTCAAACTAATATTTTTATAACTATTATAAAAGTTTTAATGTATCTCATAATAGATTCGCGTACAACATTACTTCATTGTGCTTGTTACGTTGATGTCGCGGTAAAATTAAATGCGGAAGACGACAGAACGTACGAAGTTACCGGGAACAGTTAATAAGACCAAGATATTTATTCACGAGTTTAATGCAGTTATTACTCTCTCTTATGGAGTTTTGTAGTCTCGGGCTAAAGCTACCACAGATAAGTAGCATTAAAATTTATTTATCAATAAAGACAGTCTATTTGCTACTGATGAATAATTTAGTATTGTCTACCTTTTTTAACCGAATTAAAAAAGGAGGAGGTTCTCAGTTCGATTATATTTTTATATGTTTTCTCGCTCTTATAACTTTTTACTGCGTTTACAGATTTTGTTGTTTCTTTTTTTTTAATTAAAAGATTGTGCTTGTCTGTGGTCTCATTTAATGATGATGGCTGTTATTATTATTGCAGTTTGCTATTATTATTATATCATTAGATAACTATTATATATTTTTATAAATCGTTGTAAATAAAATTAAGGTGTTAAGATAATTTTGTAAAGTAGTTTTTTTTATCGATAAAAAATCATACCAAAAAAATGTTCTTTACTTTATAATTTATCCCTATTATTGCGTTTTTAGTTTATTATTTTTTCGAGTATCCAAGCTGTTTTACTTGTCAACGTAAATTGTTTTTTTTTTTTTTGTTTTCGAACAAACAAAATTACTCAATTTGTTTACATAGTATTGTATTCAGTATCTATCAGTTCAGTAGTCTATCTTTATACACTATTATTATTATAAGGGACCACAAATTTGCCATAGATAGTTGAGAACATTGAGTTCTTATGGATTAAGAGAAAAATTAAAGAAAAAGCAGCAATTTGTACCTTGTCAGCAATTTTGCTAAATTATACGCATAGTCAAAATGGATTAATAGATAAAGCACTTGATTTATTTTGCGTATTTAAACTCGGGCTGTAACTTTAAAATTGACTTTTAAACACTGAAGATTAGGAATTCCTGTAAGTTATTTTACCTTGGAATCACGGTTAGGTACCTATATGAATATCATCCCATAAGATTTGTTCGTTTAGTTAAATAAAAATTAAATATAAGTAAATAATTAAACCGACTATGATTGTATTCACACATAATTGATAAAAACTAATGAGATTGTATACACGTAATATATATGTATGCTCAAAATATATAATTTATAAATAGCATACACGATACACAAACTTGAAATTCCCCACGAGTTCAGGACCAAAACCTCTTATGCACCCTTATTCATTGTTTAAAAATTCATCTCTTTCTCGGCGGTAAAGGAAAACATCATGAAGATATTCTCAAGTAAGGCAGGAAAAAGTAAATAAAAACAATCTTATTAAACAAGCTTGGTGAAATCTATCTATTTATTGGATTTTATTATGAACTAACTGCTGCTTTTTTGCAGGAACCATTTTCTGTTTAAAGTCTGGAAACGATCGATTATAATTATTCAAACTGACTGTTTTTAGATTTTTTATGTTCAAAATTTTCTCTTACAATTACGTAAACTTCTATGGAACTTTAAAATTCAAAGAAATAAAAAATATATATTTCCCTTCTTCCACTACTACTTATCAGGTTATCAATAAATAAATTAATAAATTAAATTTTTGTAACGTCACTGAAATGTTACATCAATCAGTCAACAAGTATTAGAAGGAAATAAGTATTTTATTTTTATTTCACTAAAATAACACTAAATAAAGAAATACATATACAATTAATTATACATACATATGACTTTATTGGACTTTATTATTACATATTTTAATATTGTCACTTAAGTATTAGATTATAATTGTTTTCTAATTTCAGAGCATCGTGTGAGATGAACTGGTGTCGCGGAGTGCTGTGCTCGCAGTCGTAGTAGTGAAGTATGTCGTCGAGCCACATGCCAGTTTTTCTACTCGTCATCGTGTTGCTTTTTCAAGGTACGTGGTGGTACTGATTTGTTAGTTTACGAAATTCCTTTTTTTATTTAGAAAAGTAATTTCTTACATCTTATGGGTGAATCAACGCTCCTGTACCAATTGTAGGCCCGACCGATTCGATAATTATTATTGGACCGACTTTATGAGAGCGCTCTATATTATATCTTACCCCGGTGGCAAGTGAGATCCTTGCTCTCAGCCTATTGCGGGGGTGAAGGAGTGCACATCGACGTCTCCTTCCCCTAATCGCCTCCTGTGGAGCGGGTCAGCATGGACGTCGGCTTCGCGCTGCCGCTACGCGGCCTGCTTTAGAGTCAAACTTCCTCGCAGAAGGAGGCCATGGCCGACCAGCACCTCTTGCTGCTGACCATGGAGTGAACTACGCTCAATCGCGAGTTTTAACATTTAGTGTTTGTTTCATGTCATACGGTTCATAAATAAAAACGTTATGCCAATTTAAAGAATCACGTTGAACATGTAAAGTCACGCGGACGAAGTCGCGGGCACAGCTAGTTTGTTATATGTCGCTTACTTTATTGTCTTATTAAAAGTTTTCTAGATAAATCATAGGCTGTATCGTCGCTATCTATAACAAGCACACCGAAGAAAATGTTAACGTTATTAGTCCGGCACGTGTACAGTATAAAGTGATCTTCAATCTTAATCCAATATCCATATCTGTACGTGCTTCTCTCGGTTATATCTTATAGACACAGCTACATTAAAATATTTGGCGTTCCACGTGGCTTCGTCCTCATTGAGTTTCAAAATTAGGTTGATTGACATATAGTACTAGTGTGGTTATTTCATCACGTGATTTTATATATATATATATTATAACACGGTCGTAGGTCCTGAGGTTAATGCTTGTGTTATACGATTCAGCCTACAACATCCTCCTGCTGGACATAGGCTTCTGTTCCACGTAGGAGAAAGGTTGGAACTTGGAGCTTAATCCACCACGCTGCTCCACTTCGGTTTGGGGTAACTGCCAAATGATGACTGCCATATGATGCCCATTTTCGTTAAACATACATATAAATAATACATTTATAAATATATTTATTACACCCGGACTCAGGCGAGAATCGAACTTATAGCCCCCGGATCAGAACGCAGGGTTATTACAAACTGGGCCAACAGGCTAGTCAAATCATATATGAGTTCTACGTTTAACTTAAGGGGGCTATAGTGTTAGTGGGAAGAAACTTCTAGGGATCATATCTCTCAGTCACACTCAATGCTACAATTAGATTAGTCACATTATATGGCTGTATAATATATAATAAGGTATTTTAGTGTACTTGTACAAGAACATTTTTAACATTTGGGTATTAGGATGATCAATTTGTCTTTAAGGTTATACCAGCTCAAATAAAAACGTAAAAGAATCACTCACTCACTCACTTCAGCCTATCGTAGTCCACTGCTGGACATGGCCTCCACAAGTTCGCGCCAAAAATTGCGTGAACTCGTGTGTGTTGCCCATAGTCACCACGCTGAGCAGGCGGGATGGTGACCGCAGAGCTGGCTTTGTCGCACCGAAGACGCTGCTGCCCGTGTTTGGCTCGTGCATTTCAAAGCCAGCAGTTGGATGGTTACCATGCCATCCGTTGGCTTTTTAAGTTCCAAGGTGGTAGTAGAACTGTATTATCCCTTAGTCGCCTCTTACGACACCCACGGGAAGAGATGGCTATATTATTTACCGCCGTAACCATACAGGAGCAACAAAAATGCTTTGTAAATCAACTTTCTTGTAAAGTAATATCTATCAGCAGCAATATCTTAAATTACTTTTGATTTACTAACAAGGTAACTTTAAAAATAAACCGAAAATTGAGTCCACCGCGAAAGAAATCTATGTAGATACATTTACAGCTTTCTCAAGATTCTTAGCAAAGAATTTTTGTCCGTAGTGAACAGGAGTTTTAGACACTGCTCTGCGGTAAGTGGGTGAATAGTTTTTCTACTACAATGTACTTTATTAGGTATCGAACTCAAGACTGTCGGCATTAATAGAACTACTACACCAGAATGACTCTATGTAATACAACAATTACAAATTATTTAGACAGCATTGATTGCATTGCATCAGAAATACTGTCAGAAGATGGTCGTATTCTAACAACGTATCGAAACGCATAAGTTTTCATATTATAATAGCTTGTAGTTTCGCAATAGCTACAAGCTGTATTTGCGGAAATGTGTTCTGAGATGTAGTAAGTTATGTTAAGTTGGTCGGTATTTGGTTTTCAGATGGAATAAGCGTAAATCTATACTTGACAACTACTTAAGACATTGAGCGAAAAACCGTCTTTATTTTAATTAATCTTTATATTAGAATTTCTGATTCATATAGAGATTCTTTTTTTAAAGTGTTTTTTAATAAATTTAGGAATATAAAAGAATGTGTATATTAGTAGAAAGCTTATTAAGACAGATAGTAAATGTGTTAAAAAAATAATTTTAATTTAGAATCTAGGATATTATATGTAATAATAATTGGGTTTGCTGGCAAACGAAGAAAAACCGACTTTTATAGGTAGACGAAAAAATGGTCAAGTAAATACGCACTATCAAAGATTACTCCAAAAGTTGTAATCAGATCTCGATGAAATTTAAATGTGACCACAATCCGTATACCCAATAGAAAGTTGTGCTTATTTTCAAGGGTTTTCCTCAATTTCTCTGGGATCCCATCATCAGATCCTGTTTTTTTATCATGGTACCCACCACACCTGAGATATCTCCTTTCCAACAAAAAAAGCATTATCAAAATCGGTTCATAAACGACGAAGTTATCCCCGAACATACATAATATATCCCCGAATACACATAATATATATATATATATATACATATATATATATACGTTCGAATTGAGAAACCTTCTCCTTTTTGAAGTCGGTTAAAAAAACAGTTTAATTTTAATTAAATATTATTTCTCTTGAGTTTTTTAACTGATCGTCTTATTTATAATCTTAAATAAGTCTGCACTAAAACTTTAACAGGATTAGAACGAACTATTAGTTAAAAAATTAAACATTAATATATATGTAGGTAACAGAAACATTGACCGTTACACGGAAACCCCGAAGGTCCTATTTTGTAAGAATTTTACAACAGTATTTAACTAACAATTTTATTTATATAAAATAAATTAAAAAGGTTACGATTAGTCACAAATAATTACGAGTACCTTAATGGTGACTCATAGCCTCTACTACTGTTGACAGGAAGGCTGATTCATTTTTTAATTTTTTTTATTGTATTTTATTTAACCTACAATGTCTGTATTAATGTATGGTTGTATGTGTGTAGATACATGTTTGGTACGATGGAATCTTGCAACTCAATTTTGAAGCATATGTATTCAACCAATTGAGATAAAATTTTGTATACACGTGTAATTTGGATGACAATTTATGGTTAGCTGTGTGAGGTCATTCTAAGGCGGAATGGATTAGTTATTTAAAACAAAATTAATTGTCTTGTTGACTTTCATAAATTAGTTAAATAATGACTTGAATAACATTCATTGTTGGAGTAAATCATACGATCTAAACGTTAATTCTTCTATGAGTCATTATTATCAGTAGCCCAAACCTAGAGTGTCAAATTGGCTGGTCACTCATACAACTTGTCATTTTTAATAACACTGATAAATTACAGCAAAAAATTAAAAAATCTTGGAGTAATATTTGAAAGCTAAATATCGTGGACACTTCAACTAAGTGAGTTATGTTAAGTCGCAAATTATTCGCAGCTATCGGATTGCTCCGCCAGGTTCAGTACTTTCTTACTCTGAATACTAAAATTACGTTAGCACAGTCACTCCAACTGCCAATTTTTGACATTGCTGATATTTAATATCTAAGATTTTATTTTTGTGTTACCCACATTAGGAATTCTAAACATTTTGAATATCATATCAAAAATTGACCGCTCCAGCGGGGTTCGAACCCGCGTCTCCGACGTACCGTGTCGGCGCTCTAGCCAATTAAGCTATGGAACGATGCACCCGCTCGAGCGAAATTTTCGATATGATACTTTTTAATTTCGGTTTAAGCGAACCGTGGCGCCGTCTATAGTGAGCTCTTTACAGAAACCCGTAACTATTCAAAGTTTCATATTACAATGAAAATCTTTGACAGGAGACGACACCGTGCTATTTTTAATATCTAAGATTTTATTTTTGTGTTACCCACATTAGGAATTCTAAAAATTTTGAATATCATATCAAAAATTGACCGCTCCAGCGGGGTTCGAACCCGCGTCTCCGACGTACCGTGTCGGCGCTCTAGCCAATTAAGCTATGGAACGATGCACCCGCTCGAGCGAAATTTTCGATATGATACTTTTTAATTTCGGTTTAAGCGAACCGTGGCGCCGTCTATAGTGAGCTCTTTACAGAAACCCGTAACTATTCAAAGTTTCATATTACAATGAAAATCTTTGACAGGAGACGACACCGTGCTATTTTTAATATCTAAGATTTTATTTTTGTGTTACCCACATTAGGAATTCTAAAAATTTTGAATATCATATCAAAAATTGACCGCTCCAGCGGGGTTCGAACCCGCGTCTCCGACGTACCGTGTCGGCGCTCTAGCCAATTAAGCTATGGAACGATGCACCCGCTCGAGCGAAATTTTCGATATGATACTTTTTAATTTCGGTTTAAGCGAACCGTGGCGCCGTCTATAGTGAGCTCTTTACAGAAACCCGTAACTATTCAAAGTTTCATATTACAATGAAAATCTTTGACAGGAGACGACACCGTGCTATTTTTAATATCTAAGATTTTATTTTTGTGTTACCCACATTAGGAATTCTAAACATTTTGAATATCATATCAAAAATTGACCGCTCCAGCGGGGTTCGAACCCGCGTCTCCGACGTACCGTGTCGGCGCTCTAGCCAATTAAGCTATGGAACGATGCACCCGCTCGAGCGAAATTTTCGATATGATACTTTTTAATTTCGGTTTAAGCGAACCGTGGCGCCGTCTATAGTGAGCTCTTTACAGAAACCCGTAACTATTCAAAGTTTCATATTACAATGAAAATCTTTGACAGGAGACGACACCGTGCTATTTTTAATATCTAAGATTTTATTTTTGTGTTACCCACATTAGGAATTCTAAACATTTTGAATATCATATCGAGCGGGTGCATCGTTCCATAGCTTAATTGGCTAGAGCGCCGACACGGTACGTCGGAGACGCGGGTTCGAACCCCGCTGGAGCGGTCAATTTTTGATATGATATTCAAAATGTTTAGAATTCCTAATGTGGGTAACACAAAAATAAAATCTTAGATATTAAAAATAGCACGGTGTCGTCTCCTGTCAAAGATTTTCATTGTAATATGAAACTTTGAATAGTTACGGGTTTCTGTAAAGAGCTCACTATAGACGGCGCCACGGTTCGCTTAAACCGAAATTAAAAAGTATCATATCGAAAATTTCGCTCGAGCGGGTGCATCGTTCCATAGCTTAATTGGCTAGAGCGCCGACACGGTACGTCGGAGACGCGGGTTCGAACCCCGCTGGAGCGGTCAATTTTTGATATGATATTCAAAATGTTTAGAATTCCTAATGTGGGTAACACAAAAATAAAATCTTAGATATTAAAAATAGCACGGTGTCGTCTCCTGTCAAAGATTTTCATTGTAATATGAAACTTTGAATAGTTACGGGTTTCTGTAAAGAGCTCACTATAGACGGCGCCACGGTTCGCTTAAACCGAAATTAAAAAGTATCATATCGAAAATTTCGCTCGAGCGGGTGCATCGTTCCATAGCTTAATTGGCTAGAGCGCCGACACGGTACGTCGGAGACGCGGGTTCGAACCCCGCTGGAGCGGTCAATTTTTGATATGATATTCAAAATGTTTAGAATTCCTAATGTGGGTAACACAAAAATAAAATCTTAGATATTAAAAATAGCACGGTGTCGTCTCCTGTCAAAGATTTTCATTGTAATATGAAACTTTGAATAGTTACGGGTTTCTGTAGAGAGCTCACTATAGACGGCGCCACGGTTCGCTTAAACCGAAATTAAAAAGTATCATATCGAAAATTTCGCTCGAGCGGGTGCATCGTTCCATAGCTTAATTGGCTAGAGCGCCGACACGGTACGTCGGAGACGCGGGTTCGAACCCCGCTGGAGCGGTCAATTTTTGATATGATATTCAAAATGTTTAGAATTGCTGATATTTGTTAGCTATATCTTAAAGAGGAACTGTGAAATGAGCTGGACTCAAAGAGGCTCTTATCCGTTTTTGGAGGAATACTCACATTCTTACTTTACTGTATTGTGCTATTTTTCACTTAATTTTTTATATAATAATAATAATAAACGCTTCACACTTAACGGATCCCCCGGTAGGATTTTCTCCTGTGTTGGGGGGTCCGGTAACACATATAATACACAAACACAACGCCCAGACCACGACTTACGACTATATGGTCAATACAAATATCTGTCGTGAGCGGGAATCAAACCCGCGACTGCCAGCGCAACAGTCAGCGCTATAACTACTGCGCTGACGTGTCGTCAATTTCTTCCAAATATTATTTTTTACCTTAAAATTCGCTTCGAATTTCTCTGTGATACTCATGAGCGTTCCCTTAGATCATCATTAACGTTGACACTTCTTCTTCTTCTTTTTCTCGTACTTCTTTGTAACCTTAGAATAGAAAACCCCTTTCCTGTTCATACTGTTTACAAGCTCAATCTCTCTCTTGTTTCAAAATACATCTAAAAGCACAATTTTCGTCACTAAATAAGTCATAAATATCCTCAGTGTACGAATTCTTGCAAGTATAAATTAAATTAAATTTTTTCGTCATCGCATCTTTACTTTATTGTTATATAAATAACTATTGTATAAATAAATACTAATAAATAAGGAAAACAGAAGCGTCTAAATCTTATCCTTGATAAGCGTTAAGATTTAACTAATGAGAGTTTTTAAATAGGTTTAGTTCGCAACTCATATATCAAAAAAGATTATAGTTGCTGCAAATATTTTACACTAGAATTAATGTTATCTACTCGTATTACTTTATTATTACCAATATCTGTAATTATTTATATTTTTACTTACAAAAAAAAAGAAGTGAATCAACAAAAACTTATACTAGACATCAATTTATTATTTTATTAATATATATTAATTAAATTGTTATATAATATCGGGACTTTGAAAATTTTCTTTAGAAATTTTCTGTTAAATAGAGATTTTCTTCTACTATTGTACCGGTAACGACTTAGTTATGGACGTTTCTTGGAATACTGTTTTAATTGGATATTTAAAACTGGTATTTCGAAGTAAACCAACAAAGAGTAACGGTGTACTATATATACTAATAAATAGAATTGGAGTGTCTCTTTGTAATATTAAAATAACCGCTTTTTACTAAACGCATATGGACACACGATACATATACCAAAATAACATTTTTACAATTTTTTACTGTCTTTCTGTCTGTTTCTGCCAGCTAAACTCTGATAACGCTTGGACCGATTTTGACAGGACTTTCACTGGCAGATAGCTGATGTAGTAAGGAGAGTAATTTAGGCTACTTTTATCTTAGGAATTTATAAATTTTATAACTCTGCGAACTGAACAATAAGTTTTTGGTAAATTACACGCAAAGTCGCGGGCACAGTTAGTGATTACATAAATTTTCAACATTTCTTTGAAAATATAACCTGTGTGATATACAAAACCCTTAAAAATGTAATGGGCCACTCTGATGTAGTGGTGTGTATGCGTGCACGGTACTTAAACATCGGCGATCGCGGGTTCGATTCCAAACTCGGAAAGGATTGTATTTGTACAAATATTTATTTCCGGTCTAGGTGTTCGTACTTGTGGATCTTCCCATCGTGGCTCGAAAAGCAAGTAAAACTATTGCATCTGATTGTTATCATAAAAACCTGATAACGATCGTTACTCATAGTTGTGATCATATCCCCAAATCCGCAGTAGAGTAGCGCAGTGGATTCAGTTCCAACTCTCCTACACGGAGAAAGAGGCCTATGCCTAACTGTGGGATTTTATAGGGTGAACGAATTAACAGTATAGTGCTGAGTGTTCCTTTTTGCATTAATTTAGAAGTATCTTAACTTGTTTATTTAATTAAACAAACAATAAGGGATTATAAAAAAATTAGTCCAATTTTATATGCAGAGCGACTAACTTACTACTTTGTGTCTATAATTTATTAATACCTATGTAACGTTTTTAGACGTGTCTAATAAATATGAAAAGATAAATAACAAGAAAGTATAAAACAAACTAATATCGATATATGAAACTGCTGCAGTTCAGCGTCAGCAATGTAGTGGATGTTACAGGCTGATTGAATAAAGAAAACAAACCCAAGTTGCTGCTAGGTGATTTTTTTAAAGATTCTTCTGATACTGTCTGGGTTATAAAATGAACGCAGCTGTAATAATCCTAGTCAATTACAATGATAATGCTGTCAGATCCAAGTCAACTGGAAAATTGTAATTCACAAACGAGGCTCAAGTAGATATGTTAAGCCTAACACGCGACATTTCAGCGAAAAAGTCTATTTGAGACTGTATTTTCTTAACGTATTCACGTTCTCTCAAAACAGTCCCTAATCTGTCTATTATGTATCATATGATTATTTGTATAACGACTTAAGTATAATAAAATCTAACTTCAAAAGAACAGAATGGTCTCAATTCGACTGTACTTTTTATTACCGTATAACTTTTTACTGGATTTAATTTTGATGATTCTTGTTTTAAATAGAAATATGATGTTTATCATGTGGTCCCATTTAAATTCGATCGATGATCTGATGACTACTTTTTAAGTTATCCCGTATAATGTGTATTTAATTAATACATTTTTTGACTACCTACGTTATATTAGTTGTGGATATAAATTAAAGTCGGTTTTTTTTTCGCTTTCGAACAAACACAATTATTGAGTGTGATTTAGGTGAGGCAATAGTCGCATGTACATACATACATACGTACCTACTTGCTAAGTTTTGGTATGAGATTATTAATATCAAGCTTCTTGTTCTTTTGTTCTCTTTTATTTTTTCATCAGGCTTTATGAGGCCAAATAATATAAAAAAATCCTCGATAGCATAAAGGCTACGCAAAAACAAGTAACGCAAGAAAAGAAGTATATAAACAACTCTAGCTATTTTATATTCATTTTAAATGCTTTTAACGCCATGATGTTAAAGAAATGAATCAAATAATTTAACGTAGGTAATGTATACATTGGGTATTTGTGAAGATAATTTTATCTGGTATGTGAAGTGCCTTTTTTAGATTCCTAGAATGACGCTTGTGTTGATTGTGATGATGTTATTTAACATAAAAAAGTACGTAAGATATATTATTTGCCCTATAACTTGTTTAGTATAATTTTTATAAATTCAATTTATGGGAAATATTACAAAGCCACTCCTGTTTTTAACAAAAATAAGATAATAGTAGACTAATTTACGCTTTTATATAAATAGGTCCCACTCACGCTAACCTCTCATTATAACATGTTCAATTATAATAATGCAAGTTGTATGTAGGTACCTTCTGTCCTGGAATTTTAATTTCACTTCTCCACCCTCAAGGTATATCAAGACGCTTCTGTATCTCAACTAGAAGCATATTAGAACAACAAAATAATTTCCTATCTAACATTTGTTATAAAGAATTATGAGTGCGCAAAATGGTTATTAATTTTCACACAAAATCTTGTTGTCTCATTTTATATATTTTATTGCAAATGTTGTAGTACTCAAGTAAAGCTTTTAATTTCTTGATTAATTTGTTGCGGACTTGATTTAATTGGTTGCGAAATCTGCGTGTCTTGGCAGAAATTCAGTGTTATATTTATTAGAACTGTTAATTCTGTTGTAGTAAAGTATAGTTGAAAATCTATATCTGGATCAATTTTTCAATTCGTATTCCGTCGTGTCCAGTCATTTTGGAATTTCGAATAAAAAATTGTGATTGAGAACGGCAAGGCCTCATACAATTCTACCTTTCCACTCTTAGCTCTCCTCCTATTTCTCTTCAATTATTTAACAGGCAACGCATTTTTGCTTTACAGAAACTGTTTATTTGTAGTGTTGATAACCTAGACTATTTTTTAAAAATATAAATAAGTAAATAAAATACAAATGTCTCTTTTAAAGAATGGAGGGTCTTTGCTCAGTTAAGGACGTTTTACAGACTATTAAAAACAACCCGTACAAGGATAAAAGTCACATGAGCTGTTTCTTTAAATGAATATTCTTGTTATTACCTCATTTATTTCAGGGGGTAACCACATTTCTTAACTTTATAACTCAACATGTGTATTACATCTAAATATGTCTGAATAGGTAAGATGGGGATTATAGTCGACAATGTTACTTAATGAATAATAAAGTGAAACAATAGGACCATTGTAGTAGGTATCTATTTAGATATTTAAATGAAATATTACCAAAAATAAGACGCCCAATAATACTTAAAAACGCAAGATTATGTAGGAAGTATGCTTCTATACTTTTCACATTATTTATGCATAGAGTGGAGATTGAAACAAGAAGCATGGTTGCTCCGTCATCGGTATTCAAAGCCAACTGAGTTAGTTTAACTGCATGTCTTCTGATTGTATGCAAATAAAAAATTCAATAACTTAGTTCGTTTTAGGATTAATCAATTTTTATTATTATTTAGAATTAATGGTTTTCACTAGAGCCAAGATGTACAATCTAAATTTAATGGATTTAGGGTGTCATTTATCTGTATTCTTTATATATACACGTCGGTTTTTTAATCTGGCGTAGGACCAATATATACTAGTTCTTTATATAATATGTTACTGTGCGGCCGCCATTTTCTGATTGAAAAAGAAAATGGAAAAGGAACCTTTGGGGTTTAAAAGTATGACGCCAAGAAAGAAAGATGGCGGTAGCGAAAAGAAAAATATTTTCGAGTATCAAACGATTAATTTATTGTATTTAGAATAATAAATTGCTGCAACAATCTGGCAATCCATTCCGGTCGATCCATTTTTATTTTGAACGCGATGTCAAGTTCTCTCTAGTTAAATTTAGATTTTAAATTGTTTGTGGGCAAGGAATAGACTTTAAAACGATTTACGATGTAAAAAAATATTTCGTCATAAAAAAAAATACACTAACCAAAGTAACACATAGTGTTTAAATCACGTATTAATAACACCACGCTTAATGTTATGACGTGAGTAAAACGCTAAATACGATTAATCTTTAGAGCCATTCTTTTAATTATAATGGCAATGATATCTTGTCTTAGATTAAATTAAGCGACATCAATATAATCACTATGTTTACGTTCCATAGACACGTCTGGAATTAATTTTGGTAACGAAAAATCTGACACATAAATCAAACACAAGTCAAGTAAAAAGCACACTTAAATACAATATCTGTAGTTCAGTTCCAATTATCTCAAATTCGAAGCAGTCTTTGAACTTTTGAAATCGTTTATTTTTATTTATTTTTGTTTCAAGTTATTATACGTTTAACTTGAATAAGACATCGATACTTTTTTTGATTCATAGTAATTAAATATTATATATATTTTATTTATTCAGCACACAACAAAATTTTACATATCAGTTTTATGTTTGAGGGTGTAAACATAAACTCAAATGAATTGAGTTTGAGATATACGAGTAGTTCCGTAAGTTAAGAACAAAATAAGCAATTAATAAATAAAATTGAATCAATCCATTTTGTACGACCTATGTCCTAGAATTAGACAAGACGATATAAGACAATGTTCATATTTACTCTCATAACAAAAAAAAAGAGTAAGGCGGGAGGAAGATATCAGTCAGTTCTATACATACATAATCAAAATACATCATATTTTTATCGTACAATTCAAGGGATAGTAGATATCCCCATCCAGCGCGGATACGTTGCAAAATGTATGTGATGTCGCGTCAAAGCACTATAATTCTAAGATTTCATACAGTTAACTAAAGATTTAATTCAAGTGATTGAAAGTGTTCTTCCATTATTTTATAAAAATATTTTGATTGGCATAATTAACAACCTAACTAACAACCGCTATGGTGTAGTGGTGCGAGAAGTCGCCGAAAACACCGACGATTTGCGGTTTCGATTCCCGCTCGGGATGCATATTTGTATTTGTGTAAAATTTTTTTTCTGTTTGAATGTCTGTCCTTGTGTTCCTATAGGAAGACCCATCGTGCCTCCGAGAGTACGTTAAGCCGGCGGTCCCAGTTGCTATCTTAATCCTACAGAGAGAAAGAGGCCTATGATCAACAGTGGGATGATAAAGGATGAATGTATAATTAAACTACGAAACAAACTATAATAACACTATTTACGGATTCATCTCATTTAACCTAGTATTTATTAGAACTTAGACTAAATCACTTGAATTTAATTTTTAAATAAACTCAGTCATTGGATTTGTATTGTTGTGTTAAAAATGTTTTGGTAATTTAATTCCCTAACGCGATTATAAGGCGAAAATGGAACAATTGTTTTCTTATGAATACAGTTTTAAGATGCTTATTTAAATATCTATTATGGCAGATACTACGTAATGACATCGTATGAGCAGCCGAAATTCTTTTCTTACGATCTCCGTGAAGTGTATTGTAGACAAAGAAGTTAAATTAACATTAAGTTCTTTGAAGATACATTTTATTAAAATGATATCTATAAAATATTGTTTAACCTTATTATTTGAAATTGTAGTAGGTAAGAGAAAACTATTTTATAGGTACTTAATACTTTTATCAGTAGTTTCTTTTGTACACAGTTTTGACTTGGGACCTATATAAATACCTACAATGGGTAGGTATATATATAGTCGTAGCGGCACTGTTTCTTATTAAAATTGCTTAACAAATTTTATTGATTATGAAATGAGTTTTTAAACGTCTTAGCGTCTGTCTCTTAAAGGTTAGGATTTACCAGTAGTTGTGTTGTAATTATATTTTAGAACCAGCTACTGGTAAATCCTGTAAGGCTGCATTTTGGGAAGGAAAACGTCGGACACTAGTATGAAAAGCAATGAATATTGGATAAGCCTATACAATTGTATACTATAAAATCGTAAAGAAAAAGTTTAGGTTAGGTTGTCTAAAGATTGTTTCTAAATTTAAAAATTATTCGTTTTGCTTTTCCATTTTGAATGCGAAATGTTTAAATGTATTTAAATATAATAAACTGCTTCGTATTGTTGTCAACCTGAAATCTCATCTTAACAGATCATTAAGATAGGAGTATATTCACATTTACAAGTATATAATTAAGTGTTTAAACTGATTTTAAAACTATGTTCATGTCTTTGTATTTTTTTTCGTTAGATATTCATATGTGCTATGATGACATGATTTAATTAATATTTGTTTTAAAATGGATGAAAATTATTTAGGTAATGAGTACAAATTTAGGAGATATTATAACTTAATATGTAGGTGTAATTAGCCACACGAATTGCATTTTCATGATAAATACATAAAACAAAGGTTATTTTAAGCGTACTGTTAAATGCTATTGTGCGAACACTATAGAAACGAGGGTTTTTGTACATTCAAAATTAGAGATTATACAAAAAAAAACGTTCCTATTTGAAAGACCTTTTCAAGGGCTACGCAAACACGAAACGTTCTTTCAGTGTTATTTTAGGACAATTTTAATTAAACTTTAAAGTATTTGGTACCTTTTAATACACGAATGTAAAAGTAAACATATAATATCACTTGAAACTCAGCCTCATAATTTGTGCGATTATTAATTTTTGATTGAATTTTTTATTGAAGTAAAAGTAGCATATGGTTAACGTCATGTACATATAATGTAATTGATTTTTTTTAAGTAACCGGTATAAATCAGTGTTCTGTTCATTTTTACCTTTATAGATATACGATAATTATCATATCCGATATTTGCTTACCACTTCCATACTTATAACTTATAGCGTGATGTTTACAACCTAAAACTCTTCTTAATATGTTGCGATATAATTGTTTGCTCGCAAACGAAAAAAAAACCGACTTCAATTACAAGGATAAAATAAGTCAAGTAAATTCACGGTACCAAAGATTACTCAAAAAGTGTTCATCAGATCTCGTTCAAATTTTAATAGCACTACAAGACAAGTGAAACCTTTCGATTAAAATTAAAATCCTTAAAATCGGTCCACCCAGTCAAAAGTTCCAAGGTAAAATATAGATAGTTAAGAGCTACTATACAAGTAAGAATGAATAGCTGAGTTTCAATTAATTATGTACAATTGTCAGCCTCGTCGCTACATAGAGCTTACGATAATAATAACGCTTATAATGTAATGAGTATAGTTAAAGATAATTACCATTACAATAGAACAAAAGCACAATAACGTAATACTTAATCTTGCCAAAGAATTTAGTCTGATTAATTTAAAATGCTTTGTAAGAAGGCGAGGCAAATTTTAAAAATGTGTACAACTATTAAAATCAATAATTTCCCCCACAAGTATTCGCCTACGCCCTTTATTTATATTAACAAGATACGCTTTTTAAGTAGACTTTATGTAAAAACCTGTGCGTCTTAGTTATAAAATGACATCCGTACAAAGTTTTACCACTTATTAAATGAGTTCTCGAAATTAATTTAGCTACGCACTTTTAATTTATTTAAATTAGGAAACTCTTCTAAAAAAAAGTTATGAAATCTCTAGAGAAGTTAGGCTGAGCATTGTCTGTCATGCGTACTTTAGTATGTATTACATATACCTATATCGGGTTTCTGCAATGATGGTTTTTATATGACAACCCATATAAAAACAACCACTGCAGGAAGTCGATCATTCACATTGATCATTACATAACACAATTGGAATTCTATTCAAAATAATAATATAAAAAATAAGAAAAATAATTGTAATATTAAGTATGAACTGATAATAAAAACAAAATCTATCCAAGATCATAAAATAATAGATCAATATCCAAGATATGCCATTGTTTAAAACAACCTGTACTAAAATTTAATTAAAGTAAGTTCAGTGGCTTAGTCGTAAAATATACCAGACAAATGGACAGAGTTACTGTCGCCTTCACAATATTATGTCGTACGGAGGCGGTGGAGGCCAATCGATTGCGAGTTATTTACTTAACTATCAGACAATGATGATATAATGAAATATCAAAATTTATATTTTTTGACGAATAAATATTATCTTCGTTATAGTACAAAAGAACGCTTATTTTATTAAAATTATATGACCAATTATTATGACAAATTCTGACGTGACTTTTTTAATGTAGTAATATTTCTTTCCTTTCCCCCTCTCCCCGTCGAGGTTATCATTTGTATTAGAAGTTTCCTAATATATATTACTATAGCTTATAAATATAATACGGGATAATCAACGAATTACATATAATAACTTCGGTCAATCGTCACCTGTGTCGCAAGATCGATGGCTGTTGGGGCAGACGTGTCCTGGACAATCGGGAAGTTTGATGCGAACTTGCCTCCGTGTATTCCATCAGTGGATTGCGATAGGGTGAAGGAAGCGAGCGACATACATAACGAGGAAAATAATCCTTCCAATAGGCAGTTCTTTAGTTGTATTCTCTAGTTACTAATAATTTTTCTTTTACGAATGAAAGAGATATTTAAAGAGATGACTTGTTGTAATTTTCTGTAGGAGTGTACTTATAGGAGTGTAATTGTAACTACACGCAAAAGCCTTTTCAAAAACTTTAAACCCAAAAGAATTCTTTGAAGAGGATAATACCTTTGCGCTCTTCATTATTTATGCATAAAATACAAATTGGCTCAGTGTCATCAATATTCAATACTCCAATTTATTGTAGATATCCATCATAATAAATAGATACAATATTTAGTCGTGATAAAACGTAAATCGGGATCGTAATCATAGTCAGGGTAAATAAAGGTAAATCTTTGTGTTACTTGATGGCTACGAATGTGTAATTTGTTATATAACAAGATTTTTTTTTGTTGAAAATCAAGAGCCTACTATCTCATATATTATCATATCATATATTACTATCTACTTGTTTTTTTTTCTGACAGAAATGTAAAATTCATTTTTTTTTAAAATAAACAATCCTCTCAAAATATATTTTAATATATTAATGATTATAGATCTATAAATTTATTCAGAATTAATAATATAAAATACACGTATACTTGACTACATAAACACTTACATGAACCTGTACATACATACATTAAATAGATACATACATAAAATAGACACATAAAATAAAATACATACATACATAAATAAATAAATACATTGAGAGTATATCCATTATGAGAGGTTCTTGAATTCGGATAAAAGATGATTTCTTAGCTTGTCCTTAAAAGCATAAATTGACAGTTACCAACTCCTTGTTCGTTGGCAATCTCTAAATTTATATCGTTTTTTAAATTTTCTAACATATTACCAATAGTATATTCACTCTATATAGCTAAAATATTTAATTGAAATAGTAAATCTTTTGGCCTAAGAGGTAATTTTGTTTTGTGCAAATCAGGTCGTTGTTGTCAGTCATAATTTATAATTATTATCCTACGTGTCATCGTCATCACCAAAAAATCATCCCTTAATTACTTTTTACGTGTCATTTTACAATTTCCTATATTTTTTACATTATAATTTCATTGTGTATTTTTTTATTTAAAAATTAACATCCACGGGCTCCAAATGCCCATGCTTAATGCCAGAGGCGATTTATCATTAAAACTAAAAATCGACAGTCGTGTGACTGCCTAGTAAAGCTAGGAAGATTTTTTTCTCACACTCATACATATACATTTCATTACATTGCATTACGTACTTACACATAGACACCTATATAACTATCTATCCATATTCACATATATACCCATCCCCCACCAACAGGGCTTCTTTCTTCTTCTTATCTTCTCTTATCTTATATTCTTATTTTACTTTCTTTGTACATCAAACACCGCACTGGTGTCACTATTTCATAGACCTGGACCTCACGCCTACCCTTAGCATCTTGAGCAAAGCCCTTGCTAGCGACATATCACTCTTGCACAGATGGTTCTTTTTAGGTTGTGCCATTGTGTAGATTATAAATGTCGATATCTTAAAAATAATTAACGCCTTTCCTTCCGGTGCGTCAATTCCGTATTCTATTTATTTTATAATTTTTATGGAAAACGTACGATTGAATATATTATTCCTTTCTTAATAAATAATCTGCCATCGGGTTTAAAAGAAAAAACTATAAAAACATATTTAAAAAAAATGTTTTGAGACTAACATGTGTGAAAATGAAATGGCCGCATTTATTATTTTTATTATAATTTTTATTATTCTTTAACCACTTGATGTTAATTTTTTTTCAACTATATTCAAATGTACAATCTATTATTTGTGTAGCTTAATGACATATTTTTATATTAGTTTATAATATCACGTATTATTACTTTAGAAACACAGTGCACTGTTAAACTGCTAATTGTTTTTGTTCTGTAAATAAATAATAAATAATTTATGTAATGTAATGTCCTGCCTTGGAAATCAAAATTTCTTCGTATTTAATTAAATCACAATCGCTCCGTAGGCCGAAAAAAAAATAACAAACAGTCAAACATCCATTTAAAATGTTAGTAAAGACACCTTTTTTACAACCTATTTTAATGTTTGAAGTATCAACAAAGGCATTAGTTTAATAAACTACATGTTTAAAAGCTAAAATCAATGTCATATACATAGTGATGTAGTTATTACCTATGACACTAGAGGCCAATATACATAAATATGTATTTAAAGGCTTTTTTAGGAATATTGCTTTGGATCTAAATACGCAATTGTTCTCAACATTGAAAATTGAATGTATTTTTTTATGAATAAACAAAATTCATTTATTAATATCCATTTTTTGATATGCTGTTTTTCTGGCCTAATCAATATAATAAAAAAAAATATGCAAGAACCGGACACCTTGTCAGATGTACTAGTAGCAGTAATCATTACTTATTAGAGTAGTCCCAAATTATAACTAAGTATACAGCGTTAACAACGAAAAGTAATTATGTATACTGCTACTTTATTCTTTTTTTATGTTTTAAAAATCGAATTATTTATGTAAAACAGTAAACAAATAAAAAAGGAAAAATACTACAATACAGTAAACAATTACTAAATAAAAATAACAAAAAGTGTATCGTGGTAATTAGTACAATAAAATATTTTACTTAAACCGCACAATTAATTAGTCAGAATTTAGAAAGACAATATTTATAGACACGATTTGTATCCTTTCCTTTTACAAATTGAAACAAAGGCCGTAGATATTATGACAAATACTAAGAGAATTCTTTAAATTTCTAGTTACATTAATTGAATATGTTTTATTGTAAATGTGAATTTATATGTACTAGTGGGCGCCCAGAGGTCGAAATTCGACCATAATTAAATATTTAAATTAAATGAAACGAAAAAATAATGAAAATAAAGAACCTTCTTTTTAACCGACTTCAAAAAAGGAGGAGGCTATTCAATTCGACCGTATATACATATATTTATATATATTTTTTATGTATGTTCGAGGATAACTTCGTCGTTTATGAACCGATTTTAATAATTCTGGATTATCTGGATAATTGTAAATATTATTATCTATTTTTGTTAGAAAGGAGATATCCTAAGTGTGGTATCATGATAAGGAAACCAGGATCTGATAATGGGATCCCAGTGAAATCGAGGGAAACCCTCGAAAATCTGCATAACTTTTTAATGGTTGTACTGATTTTGATGATTTTTAATTTAATCGAAAGTCGATGTTTATCATGTGTATCACATTTAAATTTCATCGAGATCTGATTACAACTTTTGGAGTAATTTATGATAATGCGTATTTACTTGAGTATTTTTTCATCTACCTACGTTGTATTACTTGTCAATGTAATTGAAGTCGGTTTTTTTCGTTTGCCAGCAAACACAATTATTTTTAAATTTTTAATGTGACTACAGACTACAGATGCATGTGTGTGTCAAATACATGGTAGTGTGTGTAATTTTTTTCTATTGATTTAATATATTTTTATGCATAATTAAAAAAAAAATGTTAGCATTCTGCACTCCTTCTCTATATAAACTATAAGTGTACGAAATTTCATACTCCTCCGTCAGCGCAATTTTCGTAAAAAGGGCTACAAAGTTTTTGCTTCAGATAGAAGAAGATAAATAAACAAAACAAATGAGTGTGTTTTTATGTAATAAGAGCTATTGCGTTCTTATTGAAAAATTTTTGACGGTGCGTTAGCGTAGCGGTCACAGCACCGGCTGTTGCACTGGCGGTCGCGGATTCGATCCCCGCTCATAATAGACATTTGTATTGGCCATATAGATATTTGTCGTGGTCTGGGAGGTTGTGATTGTGTATTGTGTGTGTTTCCGAATCCCCGACACAGGAGAAATTCCTACTGGGGGCCATTGAGTGTGAAGTGTTTGTTTATTTATTTATTTATTATTGAAATGGTTAACTACTCTTTAATGTTTGCTTCTTCGTTCTTACATCATTAGTATGCAGGGTCCATTATTACGAAGGGCCGTTTTCGATTATTGCTGAATTAATACAATTCAAAAAATTTCAGATGATTATTAAATTAATAGTGGTATACAAAAAAGTGTCTCACTTTTATCTCTGTTCCACTATCAAGCACCCTTTCATCCATCAGGTATTTCTGTCCACATCCCACAAAACTGAAAAATAATTTTATTAGTTGCTTTTCTTGCTGAAAAAGTATATTCTGATAGCTTCAGCCTATCGCAGTCTACTGCTGGACATAGGATTCCACAAGTTCAAACTCGTGTATTGCCCATAGTCACCACACTGAGCAGGCGGGTTGGGCAGGCGGGGCCAAAACACATGAGTTCACGTTATTTTTGGCGTAAACTTGTGGAGGCCTTTGTCCAGCAGTAGACTGTATAGGCTGTAATGATGATGATGATGAAAACTTATTCATTTATTATCTAAGTTCCAAAAACTTTAAAAGTAAAGGGTTATAGGGGGATGAAATAAATTAAATTATAAAAACAATTTTGATGGCGTTATCTATTAGACAAATAGTGTTTTATTTTTAATGATGAAATATTATTTCTGTTTGCTACTTACTTATAAATATTATCTCAAAGACATTACAAAATCGCATGGAAGTTTTATTTCACATAACGAAATTAATAAATGAGTTTAGTGCCAACAATCCACTGAGACTTTAATTTCATTTTGTACCTCCTGCAATTAGGACCAGCTGCTCGCGATTTTTCATCTCGATTCTCAGAAATAGTCGTTGATTCAAAGAGGGGGTTTTATAAACAACGGTAGTACAATTCGAATGTGTAAACGCTGCATAATTGCTTGCACACCATATATCACCATGGTTGGCGGATTTATTCCCTACCATGAGTAACGATCGCGTCAGGCGTTTATCATAACAATCGGGACCGACGGCTTATCGTGTTCTCCGAGGCAATGTGGGGAGACCCACAAGGATAGACCGGAAAAAAATATTTGTACAAATACAAATACCCATCTCGAGCGGGAATCGAACTTGCAAACCGTTGGAGTATTAGGTGACTGCTCGCACAACTACATCAGAGCGGTTGTTAAATCATATGTAAATTTTGCAGACGCTTATCCTATTAAACCCTTCAATTTTCAAAACGAGGCTCGTGCAGCTTATGGTACCAAATACGAACAACATTTTCTTAACAAAAAAGTTTTATACGCTTCTAAATTAAGACATTGTAATATCTTTAAATTGATTGAATTTTTTTGTTACTGCTTCTTTGATACATAACATACATAAAGTCTTACATCAATACGTAACCTCATATTGTTTGTCGGTTTGTTTCCTTTCCTACCTATGTTCCTGTTTGTTTGTCGCGATTTATTTTGCATCTGAAATATTTGCAACAATTTTGATAAAACATTAACAAGTAGAAGGCTACATAGGAAATGATTTCACAAGTCATCGCCAACATTAATTACAAAAATAATTAGGGTTCCTAGCAAGATAATTTAAATTATAAATAAACTAATTTTGGATAATAGCTATACGTAGTTATATATAATTACGTTATTTTGTTCAAAAACCCGTTCTGTTAGTCTCATGTTATTACAAAATGATTTAATAACTATATAAGACAATAAGTTAATTAATAATAATTGTTTTTGCTCGCAAAAACCGACTTCAATTACATCGACATGTAATACAACGTAAGTAGATGAAAAATAGGCAAGTAGGTATGTACGCGTTATCAAAAATTACTCAAAAAGTAGTCATCAGATATCGATAAAATTTGAATGCGACTACAAGAAAAGCATTAGCTTTTGATTAAAGAATGAGAATCATCAAAATCGATATACCTGGGGAAATGCGGTATAATACAACGTAGGTCGACGAAAATTCAAGTAAATACGAATTATTAGATATAACTCTAAAAATACTTGTTAGATCTCAATTAAAATTAAATGGGACCAAATGACACGCACCTTTTGATTAAAAAATAATCATCAAAATTGGTTCACCCGGTTAAAAGTTATGAGGCAACATACATAAAGAACCTCCTGTCACTTTTTAACTGACTTTATAAAGGATTCAGGTGGTTCTCAATTCGGCTGTATTTTTTAATGTGTGTTTACCATAACTTTTTACTAGGTGTACCGATTCTGATGATTCTTTTTAATCAAAATCTAATACTTGTCATGTAAGAAAATTTTAGTTTGATCGAAATCTGACAAGTACTCTTTGAGCTATCCCTCATAATATGTATGAAATTGACTGTTTTACCGACTATCTGGCATTACTTACCGATGTAATTTAAGTCAGTTTTTTCTTTCATTTTCGAGCAACCATAGTTTAATCTATTTGTTTCAAACTATCATCGTTTCACAAAGTACACCACGTTTTTATTTATTTACTTAATATGAAGCCAATACAATTTGCAACACACTGCATGATGCATAACTTAAGAGATAATATTAAATCAGAGCAGCGTGGCTATGTAAGTGGCCGAGCATAAGTATTAGTTTAAAAATATTTTAGTAGGTGAAACCATGATGCGCAGATGACCGCAGGGCTAGTACTAGATTATCTGAAATATTTTCGACTTTCACTCATCTGCTTACGGGATAAAAATATATTCAGAAATGAATAATCAAAGATATTGGAAATTATGGAGCACGCGTACTAAGCACCAGCAGCATAGCAGTGTTGCACCCTCAGTCGCGGGCACTTCCTGAAAGGGGTACAATCCCCTTAATTTTTTTTAGTTCGTTTTATATTTGTTACTCGTTGTCGTTTGAATGAGCTATAGGTAAGATGTTTGTGTTAGCTGTAGAACATATATGATACTGTGTTGACTTGCATTTTCTAACTAACACGGTTGTTAAGATATGCCCTTTAAACAACGGGTCAATGAATAAAATAGAGACATAGAAATTGCGTAACTTTATTGTTCTTTTGATTTAGAACATCAAAATAATAATCTGAGTCAGAGATTTATTGAAAACCATTTTGAAATAAAAGTTAAAAAAAATTTTACAAACAAAAACAATATTTGTTTCAAATGAAAAATGTTTCCCGTTGTTGAAAGAGAAATCGAATAGGAGTGTTCAATTTTTATTCTGTCGAACGTAATCGCTCGTCGTTAGGGCAGTGTAACGTTGGCACTAGTCCATAAAACTTGTAAAAACGTCGACCAAATAAATGCACAACGCAATTTCTGTTTTGTCAAATCCATGCAATACGCGAGCGCGGTGCGTCTGATATTTTTAACCGAAAAAAAAAAAATATTCACGAAAAGATTTATTTGCTTACTAGCTATGCCCGTGACTTCCTTCGTGTGGAATTTAACAATAAAGCCATTGTTCAGTTTTCAGAGTTACAAAATAAATAAATTTCAAAAATAAAAGTAGCCTAAAATACTGCTTAGTATATCAGCTATCTGCCAGTGAAAGTCTCATCAAAATCGGTCCAGCCGTTTCAGAGATTAGCCGGAACAAACAGACAAACAGACAGAGAGATAAAAATTGAAAAAAATGTGATATTGGTATATGTACCGTGTATTTTAATATTACAAACAGTCACTCCAATTTTATTTACTTGTATATATAGTATGTATAGATAATAGATAAACCATAAACATTCTAGAAACTTATGAAAAGCAAAATTATGTTTAAATGTTTTCTACTATTATAAATGAAAAAAATATGGATCTAGCTGCCACGAATGGGAGGGCTAAGTGTGGGTCAAAAGTCCACTTCAAGTCCACGTCAGACAGTTCAGCCTATTGCAGTCCACTGCTGGACATGGGCCTCCCCAAGTCGCGCCAGACATGGTTTTCCGCAATTCTCATCCAGCCTACACAGGCAAATCACGTGGATACCCAGTTTGCATCTCTAGTTCATTTTACTATGAATTGCGTAATTAAAATAAAATTCCCGAAAGTACCGATAGAACCGGGACTGAAATTTTATTTCCCGCTTCTTTTTGCGTTCTGTAGTTCGGGCAGCGAGCGTCGAGCTTCTTGCTACTTTCAAAGAACTTGTAACTTAGCACTAGAGTTTGATAGAAATTTAATATGACACTGTAATTAGAGCCAGTTCTACTTTGTATCTTCTGAAAATAGTAATTATTTTTTACTCTATACCTAAAGATATCAAATTAGTGTTCTCGTTACGTTAAACGTACTTAAACACACAAAATTAGACATTTACTACCTTGGTACCAACAACTTGGTGTTGAGTCAAATGAAAACCAATATTCAAATGATGATAACAAATAATTTTAACAAAAGATCACAAAAACACGATAAAGCAAATAATATAGATGAGTTGTTATTGAGTATTGAATGCTTTTAAGTTTTGTATTAAAACTTAAGTTATTACTAATCATTGTTTCGGTGTTAAATGTTTATTTCTTAATTTTAAATCGTGTCAACGTTGTTTTTAAGTCTGGAACAGCCGATTTCAATGCAAAAGTATTTCGCTTTTGATTATTATGAATAGGTGCGGAGGCCCATTATGGTGACACGAGCGATTTGTTGACGTCTCAGCGTAACTGATAAAGGGCATGAACGGTATTGTTCACAGCGGCATTAGGCTTTAATCCCGTCGCGAGCGTCACTCGTTAGGTTGATTGTTGCGTCGCGCGGCAGATGTCCGCCGTAATCCGACCCGGCACACGCTGCCCGCGCTCGCCCCGTCCCTCGCCCCGTCACAGAGCCTCGCACGCCTCCGCGCCCTCCTTGAAAATACAACCTCTTTGTATTTGTTGCATCTGCAGGTAAATTGCGCGCCAAAATTGGACCGTACGTTACCGAGTACGTGCCCCTTTCATATGAATGCAACGGGTATGAATTATTCTTGAAAATGTATTGTTATCATCGCAGCTTTCTCGTGTAATTCGTAATTTATGAGAGCGGAAATAACAGTTTGCCTTGTTTGTATGATTTGTAATTGTGACACACTTTAGGAGCGTTAGAGTTAGTTTTTAAAAAAACATTATTCTGAACTTATTTGAATGAGGAGAACACTAGATAAAACGTATCACGTAGAAAATAAAAAAAAGAAATATAAATTATTAATTAAGGAATTTAATAATTTTTTGAACAACACAAATTGTACCCCCCCCCCACACACACACATTTTTTCCTTTTTATAATATAAATGTTGACGTAGAATATTTTAATGTGAGATTTTGTAAAGTAGGTAAACATCAGTAATTCAAAATGTGTTCTTTGCATCTTCATTTTATAAGTAAAACTGAAGTTCATTTTATATCTAAAACTTATTAAAGAAATGTAAATTAATTATGGAAAGCAATTTTTATTTCAGTACTTTACGCTATGATGTTTTATCATAAATTTAAAATGTATCAAGTTCTTTATATATAAATATATATATAAAGAATGTGTGTGTGTGTGTGTTTGTGTTTGTGTGTGTATGTATACATATATATATGTATTATGATGTATATGTATGTATATGAGCATAATATGTACAGACACTCTCTATGTCAGTCCTCTGCCCAAAGGACTGACTTAGGAAGATATCGCTGTAAGCGAGCTGATGTTGTAACTGAAGCGACTTGTATTTTCTTGGCATTTTTCATATCGTAAAAACTTTGTATTTGGTATGCGAAAGTAAGAATAAATAAAATAAATAAGATCTACGATTTAATTTTAATAATTCCGTACAGTTAGTTAAGCTTTGTTTACAAATAATCTTATAATTAAACATTAAATTAAAGTTAATTATCATTACCCAAGCTTGTCAACAAGCTATGTGTGTTCGAGTAATGTTTATCGTCAAGTAATATTACAGGCATATTGTGTGTTAAATTGTAATCATTACTCGTGTGTAACACGGAATAAATCTAAACAAATATTGTAATATGTTTAATTTAATTTAAGCAAATATTTGTATATAAACGTGTTACCACCAGGTAACATACATAACTTTTAGCACTAAACGGCCTTTTTATATAATTTTTAAGTATATCAGAACGCAGACGCTACTGCGTGTAATCTATACTAATATAATAAAGCTGAAGAGTTTGTTTGTTTTTTTGTTTGAACGCACTAATCTCAGCAACTAATGCTTCGATTTGAAATTTTTAGTTTCAATTTAATTTCAGTGTTAGATAGCTCATTTATCGACAAAGGCTATAGGCTATATATCATAACGCTAAGACCAATAAGAGCGGAGCACCAAGTATGTTTCAAAATCGGGTTTTTTTCCTTTTGAGAGCTTCCGCTGCGTGCCCTGCGTAGACAGTCAAAGTTTTGCAAACATCATGTATGACAGAATTGTTCCTATTCTATGCGGACGAAGTCGCGGGCAGAAGTTAATGTGCGAATAAATGACTTATGATTTTGTTTATGATATGCATATTAGTATTGTACTGTGTGGCTACGGTACTAAAGAATATAGCCACCCCCTCTCTTCCCGTGGGTGTCGTAAGAGGCGACTAAGGGATAACACAGTTCCGCTACCACCTTGGAACTTAAAAAGCCGACCAGTGGCGGGATAACCATCCAACTGCTGGCTTTGAAATACACAGGCCGAAGACGGGCAGCAGCGTCTTCGGTGCGACAAAGCCAGCCCTGCGGTCACCAACCCGCCTGCCCAGCGTGGTGACTATGGGCAAAACACATGAGTTCACGTTGTTTTTGACGTGAACTTGTGGAGGCCTATGTACAGCAGTGGACTGTATAGGCTGTAATGTAATGTATGCATATTAGTGCGTGAAATTTGATGTTTGCTGTACTGTTTACATGTACAATAATAATTTTCTTTATTTCAGGTAACAATTGACCCATAAAACAATTCTTATAACACAAATACAACAAAAAAAAAAATAATGACACGACAATTTGCAAAATACAATAATACAATAATAAAATCACATTAATAATAAATAATACCAAATACAAATAAATAATTTTACAACAATTTCATTATATTAAAACTAAAACAACTAATTACAATAAAACAATGTCAAATATGAATAAAAAATAATAATTAATATTTAAAGTTTTCGCTCTGGCATTTAGAGGCAAAAGCAATCAAAACGTGCCGCGATCATCTTCAGCACACTGTTTTTCTGCTCCTTACTCTACGCACAAAAGATGCGCATCGCTTACGCATGGTGGTGTGGAAGCAGTCGGTTCTTGCGTCTGCAAACATGCCTGAGGCGCTGCAGCATCGAGGCAGCCCCAACAATGTCCTGAATGCATTGTTGTAGAGAACACGGAGGTCACTGTATCTTTTCTTTGTATAGTCAGTAGTATGTATGTGAGTTGTAATTGTACCCATCTCGTACCAAGGGGGCGTTCATAAAATACGTGAGATGTTTAAGGGGGGGAGGTCGAGTCAAATCTCATCTAATCTTACGTTGGAGAGGGGGGGGGGGGGGGGGTCGGCAAATATCACCTAATTTTTTTTCTGATTGAAACAAAAAAAAATATTATTTTTGTCCATTTAATGCAGATTGTACATGCTTAAGATTTAATCTTAAACGTTATCGTCATACGATTAAGATCATTCACTAATTCGTTCGAAAGAAAATAATTTCATTCATACTTCGACGTTATACACCTACTATCTGGTTTGTTGATTGTGTCTGATAGTCTTAACTAGTCGTAAATATAATTGTGTTTGCTCGCAAACGAAAAAATAACCGACTTCAATTACATCGACGAGTAATACAACGTAGATCGACGACAAAATAGTCAAGTAACTACGCGTTATCAAAGATTACTCAAAAAGTAGTTATCAGATCTCAATAAAATTTATATGTGACCACATGACAAACATCAGCTTTCGATTAAATTAAAAATTATTAAAATCGGTACACCGAGTAAAAAGTTATAGCGGATTTTCAAGAGTTTCCCTCGATTTCTCTGGGATCCCATCATCAGATCCTGGTTTCTTTATCATGGTATCAAACTACAGATATCCCCTTTCCAACAAAAAAAGAATTATCAAAATCGGTACATCCAGTAGAAAGTTATTGCGGATTTTCGAGAGTTTCCCTCGATTTCTCTGGGATCCCATCATCAGATCCTAGTTTCGTTATCATGGTACCAAACTAGGGATATCCTCTTTCCAACAAAAAAAGAATTATCAAAATGGGTATATCCAGTAGAAAGTTATGCGGTATAATACAACGTAGGTCGACGAAAAAAGCGTCAAGTAAAAACGCATTATTAGATATAACTCGAAAAGTAGTTGTTAGATCTCAAATAAATTTAAATGGGACCAATTGGCACACAAAACCTTTCGATTAAAACAAAATTTGTCGAAATCGGTCCACACGGGCAAAAGTTCTGATGTAACATACATAAAAAAAAAAAAAAAAAAAAATACAGTCGAATTGAGAACCTCCTCCTTTTTTGGAAGTCGGTTAAAAAGCACGAAGCATTTTTTTTTCTTTTTACAATAACAATCCAACGCGTTTACGTAAGAAACCCATATTTTTAAAAATCTCACGTGAGATTGGGGGATGGGGGAGAGGGTTGAATAAAATGTCACGACATCTCACCAGGGGGGGAGGGGGGGAGAGGAAATTAAAAAAAACACCTCACAAATTATATTAATTATTAATAATTTCGTAATTTATGAACGCCCCCAGGTAAAATAAATAAAAATCTAACTGGCGTTCATTTTATTTATGGAGACTAGACTAGACATGTTAATAGTTTGCTTATATTATTTATTACTATAATAGATACAGAAATACATATTCTGTACAAGTTTCAAGGGTATATAATATGTATATCAATACTTACAATTTTTACGTAAGCCATTAGTTTAGAACGTAAAAATAAATGGTTGTCGTATCAACCACAAGATCTTTCAGTGTAGTGTAACTTTCTAGTGTACGGTAATAATTCTTTTACGTAACGTTCAGCCATTTTTTGTAACCACGTCTAAAGAACCAACATTCATTCATAACTGCCACGAGATTTGCGGCGGCGGCACTCTAAAAGATAAGATATGTTAGTAGCCTAAATGTACATCTAAGTAAACGTATAAAACTTATGATTCTCAAGAGACGCTCTGGTCACTGTTTTATTTGAATTGCGAGTAGACATACTAAAAAATATGTATTCTCATAAATACATGTTTCTGAGAAGATCAATGGATAATTACAGAGGTAGGCACAGCAGGAAATATCGTGCTCAAAATCTGGAGCAGCCCGACTGGGAAAGTTTCTCGAGCTTTCTGAAGATTATTGCTAAATAATACTGGTTTCAAGCAGTTTTACGTTCCTTTGGTGAGTAAGGTGATCAGGGCTCCTAGGGGAATTAAGGGGTAGTGTCGACAACGCGCTTGTGATTATTCTGGTGTTGCAGGCGTCTAAGGTTACAGTAATAGCCACTATCAGGTAGGCCGTACGATAGTTTCCCCACCGTGTTGTATAAAAAATTGCATTTTTTATCTCCTAATTTGAATTACTTTTAAAATTCGCTGAAAGTAGACTTCATTTTGCTCAAATAAAATGCAAATTACATCACATTCACTATAAACAAAGTACACTTATTTTTTGAAGATATAATTTGCAAGTTTCGATCGGTAGACAGATCATGTCAAGGGTAGTACGTACACGTAACTCATTTCGATTTCGAATTCTACAATTAAAATAATATTATACAATTTTTTTGCCTTATTATTTTTAACTAATGAAACAACGACTGCAATTTCAATCAAAACTACCGTAAAAAAATAAATAAAAATAAAAAATGAAAAATATACTGCACTGACTAATATATTAGTTTATATACTATATTTTAATTTGGCGTTGAGCTTTGGTACGATAGTGTAACTTCACAAATCCTGAAAGAAGAAATAAGCGTGGTGTTTGTTGCTAACCGGCAGATGTAAAGTCTGACATGAAATTAAAAGATTATTTTAGAAAGTATTTTTAGTAGGTATTTCAAGTCTTTGTACCTGAAGACTATAATAGATGGATTTAAGTAAACTGCTCTAATGAATTGAGTATTTAATTACGAGTATATTTAATAAGCACTCATTCTATTTAGCTTTTGTTTGTTATTCAGAACATTTTAAATTGATGAATTTGGGATGGGTCTCTTTTAGGCATTGCCCATAATTTTGTTATGTTTAGTATCGATGTTATTTATTTCGAAAACAATTCGTAAGAAATAAAATATATTTTGGAACTAAAAAAAGTTTTAGGCAATATATGTATTGTAATTGAACAAACAATAAAGCTTATACTTCTACTTATGAGACTCGAGTGTGACGGATGGACGGATAGCTACTAATTTTCAGAAGGACAATTTCACCACATCTTTGTATCTCAAAAAAAAAAATCAACTATACACACCTAGATTTAACTCACTGAATACTGGCTAAAGATTCAGGCACAGCAGGAAGTACGTTGATCTAATTCCGGAGCAGCCCGACTGGCGTATGGTGTAAGCGTGGAAGGTAAATCTTAATAAAAAAAAGGAATTATTAAGCAATATTTAATAATAAATACAGATTAATTCACTTAGTATGTAGTAAATTACATGACATCGTCACTTTTTAATTTTAATCAAAAAAAATATTAAAATAATTTTAGAATGCTTTTATTTACTAATCACTAACCACGATTCCGCAGCCGCTTGAATACAAATCTTGTAAAAATAAATTTAAATTAAAAAAATAAATAAAAAAAAAACACGTCATAACTGTTTAAAACGTTCAGCCAGTCAGAAAATTAGAAGTGGTTTCGTAACAGTTAAAGCTTAAGCTGAGAAAGAGAGAAAAAAAGTACCTTAAATAGTATTAGTAGCACAAAGCGGGCACTTGGAAGAGCATTAAGCAGTTACGATTGTCAGCATATTATCTCCAGAATCACGAATAAAATCTTCGTCTACTTGCAAATAACCAGAAGATTTAAGGATGATGCGAGTGGGACCATAAACAAAGCGTAATCTCGTTGCGCTCCCTTATGTTTGTGGAGCAAATAGTTTGAATATTTATTTAGACAATAGCTAAAGCTAACTTATTACTAACTTATTGTTATGGTTGTGCATAAACACAATCTGTAGTTTATTTAACATTAAAACGTGTTGACATTACAAGCGTCTGTTTCAATAGTAACTGATAAATATTAGAAGAAAACCATAGTACTATTGTCAATAAAAAAATCTAAGGTTGATTTACGGACGACAGTTTAACGTGACAATGTCATAACAAAACATTTCCTCGGACGCATAGGCCAATCGAGTGGAAGAGAGATAGATGCGGCACAAGCGTACAATGAGCGTTACGGAACAATGGGCGCAACGGGACAATGAGTCATCCTTTTTCGTGTATGCAACAGGCGTTCATCTATTTATTAGACGTTGTCACGTCAAAAATGATATAGGTATCGCTGCTATATAGATTTAAAACATATATTTAATGGTAAATATGTAGCTAATTAATAGCCTTTTAGATATATTAAATAAATAAGGTAGTAGTATCAGTAGGGTTAAAAGGAAGATATTAAAGTCAAAAAATCTATCGTCTATACGTCTACGTCTTATTTTTTTACTAAATTGTTACTGTTTTCATTAGTTTTATGTAAACTATCACAGTACAAGTTATACAGTACTAATATTTAGTACATTAATATACTAAATATAATGCTTATTTAAAAATATTTAATTTTATTTTATGAGATATAAAAAAAAATGTTTATGAAAAGAATGTAACACAGACACCATATAAAGTGTTTGTTACATGAAGATCAAGAGTATCGTTTATCTTTATTAATTTGCAAGCATTATGAAATTAAAAAAAAATTGGCTTCTTTGCAAAGACCTACAAAGATCTATCTGTCTTTGAAAAAATAATAACCTTGGACCTAATTTCATCTGTGTGTGTACATTGGTCCATTGTTTATACAATTTGTGTTTATGTGCATGTATTTATTGCTTGCGACTTTGAGTTTTTTTATTTTATTTATTTTTAAAATCTCAGAACTTTTTGCAAATAAAAAGAAAAATTTCATTTTTCCCTTTTATTTGTAACATTACAAAATAGAGGAACTATTGTACGCACTAAATTTGGTTAGTCGATAATGCTATTGCCATTAAACATGCCTGCATGTAATGTAACATTCGAGTATAGCATATATTAAATAATAAAATAAATTATAATAAAAATTACTAAATAGATATTTATTTATTTAATTAATAACTATCAGAGTTAAAAAAGAATATTTATTAAAATTGTAAAATAAATTCGAATATTGATAAAATCCACAGCGCTAAAAATGCTATACAAAAAGTAATTTACGCACCAAATTAAAAAGCTAAATGCTTTCACGTACAACATTGATTGACATTACATAATGGAAATATCCAACAAATTATTTGCTGTATTTTATAATCAAGCGAACTATGATGTTCATCAGAATTAGGACGTATAACGATTTATAAATGTGATTACAAAACCACAATTCACTAGGAGATTTAAATTTGAAGAAAAAATATGGCACTCGCTACATTTGCTGCCAAAATAACTTTAACAGGCAACTAATTTCACGCGTATGTTATTATATATTTATTTGACTTTATCTCTTAGTACTACATAAAAATAAGAAACTTAGACTGAACAAGAAAGCAAGGAATAAGAATACCAAGGACACATTATACACGACGTATCTTTAAATATACTTAATTAATAATTAAATAAAATATATTTTACCAATAACCGACACATACTAAACAATTTGACAAAGTTTAACTTCTTTTCGGTGCAATACGCTCCCGTGTCATATGGAGTCATTCTTCTTAAACACTCATATTTTCTTGCATGCATTACATTTCTGCCAAAATAATTTTAACAGACAACTAATTTCACGCCTATGTTATTATTATATATTTATTTGACTTTATCTCTTAGTACTACATAAAAAGTGATTACAATTAAGTAAGTACTCTAAAATCATTCGAACTACCTACAAAATAACGCCCAAAACAACAGGTATATGTCAGTAGTGCCAAGGCCTTTAATTATGTTAAAAAGTGTAAACATAAGATTTTCTATGACATCAATGTAATTAATTAGATTTTAATAAATCAACTTTTTACTGAAAAATTTGCAGCAGTAAAAATTTGCATTTTAGATACACGTCATCAAATCATCTTTAATGGGTACAAATCTTTAAAAATTAAGAATCCTAATACATTTTTGTAATATAACATTAATGTAATATTATGTAGATTTTAGAGAGTTAAAAAATAATATAAAGATACAGTATTATCGTGATATTGTAAAATTTTCAAATTAAATGTAATAAAATATAAATACATACAAAAACTATAATATACTAAGTTTGTAGTAAACTTGTTACTTACCTGTCATGCCATTTTGGGATTTTTCGTTTTAGCTCTACAAGAAAATAAAAGGTTACGATTTAAATTTCATTATGAAAATGCTACGATATTATAATTTTGTTATTTCTTGATCTAAAATTACTTTTACTTATCTAAACGAGTCCTGTAACGACAATGCGTAATCCCACAATGTTATGATTACCTCCATAAGAAAAACACACGATATTTAACCTTAACCCAAACAATATATAACATATTTTTGTAAAACACAAGATTGAAATGGATTATTTTAATGACACCTTATAAATGAAATTCACACAAACGATTCTGTACACATTATTTTAATAATTGCAAAAATAATAACTATGTTCATTTTTATTTTACCACTTTATTTTGTTTCATTTTGTTTAACTAAAATTTAATTACAAAAATTTAAAATAGGTATTTAATTTTTTAATATACGTTTCTTCAATGACATCGACCATACAGCGTATTTAGACGAAAAATAGTCAAGTAAATACGCATTATGAGAGATAACTCAAAAAGTACTCTAACCAATCTCGACCAAATTTAAATAAGAATACATGACAAGAACCAGATTTTGGACGCGTTGGCGCAGCGATCACAGCACTGGCTGTTGCGCTGGCAGTTGCGGTTTTGATCTCTGCTCACTACAAACATTTGTATTGGCTCTATAGCTGTTGGTCTGGGCGTTTGTCTTTGTGTTTTATGTGTGTTTCAGGAGATATTAAGTTGTGTATATATATATATACAAGTAAAACAACGTAGGTATGCGAAAAAATGGTCACGAAAAATTAGATAGGCTTGCGTTTGGCCACTATTTCACCTGATGTTAAGTAAGAATGTGGTCTAGGATGACGACCTAAAGATCCCCAGATTGAAGCTATTCAGAAGCACAGAATCGATTAAATGTGACCAATTGACAATCATCAGCTTTCGAGTAAGAAAGAATCATTGAAATCGGTACGGTCGAAAAATGAAAAAAGAATGAAAAAATGTTATGTAAAATAGGGCAGGATCTCAAAATTGGGGCAGAAAATTATGTACGTGATGAATATCCTTCGCGCCGTGAAATAGACATTTCGTTGGTACTCAACAACGTATGCTCATATAGTTTGCTTTATAAGCTTAATTTAACATATTTCATCAGAGTGTCGCATATTCTACGTAATTGTGGAGTAGAGTTTTGTTTGGAGGTTTGTGGGCGATGGGCGCGAGCTCGTGATCTTGCATTCAATTGCGTATAATTGAACGAGACATTCTACACAGCGGTGCTAAGTAACGCTTAATTACACCGCTTAAGAAGTATTTAGTACATCTCGCCTCAACTTACTCTGTACGAAATATAAATCGTGGTCGTAAATTACGTTGAGAATACACTTACAAAATATCGCAATTTAAATAATAATTTGTTAATTTAGATACTAGAAGATTCGTTTCAAATATGTAATTTTTATTTTATTTTATTTTTTATTTAAAAAAAAAGAAGTATGTCAGGATCGTAGCGAGTGGAAAGAACTGGTTTCTGCCTACCTCTACGGGAAAGAGGCGTGATTATATGTGTAATTTTTATTGTAGTTCTTAAGATGTTATATTTTACTTATATATTCCAAACAGTGGCTTCATAAAAAATTAGAATCGTGCATGATAAATAAAAAAATTCTAAAATTTTAAAATAAAATATTATATGTTGTATTATTATTGTTTATTATCTACCTTTGTATAAATTTTATTATAACTGTTAATGCATTAAAATTGGAGTTAAATTTTACTAAAAAAAAACGGACAATTTGACTCACGGTTCTATATATTCTTCACATTTATATAATAGTTGTAATTGAATTAAAATTAAATTGTAGATGTAATTCTACTAAATACCGTGTATTGGCCGACCCTTGCGATGTTACTCGTGTATAAGTTAGCGCTTAAGACGCTTAGTGTTTCGTTTAAGTATGTTTGTCGCTGGGTGATATATTATGGCCTAAGTTAGTTTAATGTTATTGTACACTGAATTATTTTAGTTAATATTATGACAATAAAATTAGTGATATAAAATCTTCAAATTAAAATGTATGTATGTTATTTCATACTCATGCTGCAAAGTATAAGCGTCATTTCACCGTTATAAAGCTTATATCTATTACAACAATTAAAGTTTTTATTATAAAAGAAACATATTCAAACGAAGTAACTCAATGATGTGATATTACATTGGCTTAGAGTAAATGTTACGCAATTAATTGAACGTAATGTATACGATGCTACTTACATTCGCCACTTTTATTTTTTTATTTGAATACAATAGGGTAGCCTGGAAATTGTTGGAATTGAGGATAAAACGACTTAATAAGAAAGTAAGGAATAATAATACCGAGGACACATTACACACGACGTATCTTTAAATAAACTTAATTAATAATTAAAATAAAATATATTTTACCAATAACCGACACATACTAAACAATTTGACAAAGTCTAACTTCTTTTCGGTGCAATAAGCTTCCGTGCCATATGGAGTCATTCTTCTTAAACACTCATATTTTATTACAAGGCGAAATTAGGTAAGCTTAAAAAATACTTGAAGGCAAAATGATACATTACAGTCATGGCGTTGTGTGTTAGACGCTTTACCGCAGACCAAGAGGTGGCGTTTAGGAGCGGATTTTGAAATAAATTTAATATTTTATATAAGAAAGTCTTCGGTGCGACAAAGCCAGCCCTGCGGTCACCAACCCGTCTGCCTAGCGTGGTGACTACGGGCAAAACACATGAGTTCACGTAATTTTTGGCGTAAACTTGTGGAGGCCTATGTCCAGCAGTGGACTGTATAGGCTGTAATGATATAAGAACGGGCAAACAATGATTGACAATAGACATGAAGTGTAAAGAGTACGTAAAGTAACAGAGATATATGGGTATTTTATAAAAATATTTTCAACGACCAACTAATTAAATAAATTCCGACTTCCATCAATTTTCTATTTTAGCAGTAATTGTTCCACTACTGGGGCTTGATGTGCTGAAATAAAAATAATATTAACAAACATTATTCACGGACGGAGTTACAAGCAACGAACCGTTTTTAGTACGTTTCTGGTTGTGTCGAGTACGTTTTTTACAATTGATATAGAATTTTATCCAACTGTCAGGTCTACGGTCTGACTAAGATAATTATTACATTGTGAAATAGTTTGTTTAGTAAGATTTGAAAAGAAAGGACGCCATTAAAGTATGGTAATAAAGCACTAAGCTATGACTCTTAGAGAATACTCACTCAGTAAAACATAGTGTCAAAATAAAATAAATATACTGTCTATAAATACAAAGTGGTAAACAATGTGTACAGTAAAACCTAAATTCCGAGACATGTCTTAAGAAAACAGGAAGGTTGGAACCCTAGGTTGTAAGCATATTATTTAGAGCTACTAAAGCGTTTAATGAAAAGACTTGTTAAGTGAATCCCCTTCCCGATGTAATATAATACGAAGACCTTCAGTGCCGGCGCCGGCTTCCTCTGGATTACGACTGTCTTGCTTAATTCATGCTAAAAACTTTATTAATGCCACAATACATACTATCTTTGTAACGTTCTAGCTAACGTTTACACTTTTTTTATGGAAAGCTCTTTTACTTCTTTGTTTTATTTCAGTAGCTTTGTATCAATTATGTATTTTATATTATTGAATATATACCTATACAGTTAAATTTTTCTTCCATTTAAATTGACTGATATTGAGAATGGTTTTAAAAATATTATTTGTGAATCGTCTTCGGTGCGACAAAGCCAGCCCTGCGGTCACCAACCCGCCTGCCCGTGACTATGGGCAACACACATGAGTTTACGCCATTTTTGGCACGAACTTGTGGAGGCCTGTGTCCAGCTGTGGACTGTGATAGGCTGAAATGATGATGGTGATGATGATGATTTTTGAATCAAATCTATTTCAAGTGAATGTAAGTGTATCCGTCAATATGCACGGAAACTACGCTACGAACTAAGGTCAAATCCGTTATGCATGCGTCATGCATTCATGTATGTATATTACAGATCGGCCATTTATTCTATCTCTTAATGTAGTTATACTTTGTTTAATATTTAGTTTAAACAATACCTGTTTTGAGACCTCTTTCACGCAAAGAAAGATCACTTAGTAGAAATAATTCAAGAAGCATCTAAGTTGAATAGCACCTAGACTTATGGCTATTAAGGAAATTAAGTACAATGAAAAAGGAGCAATAGATCTATTTTCTTTGCAGTTAGGAAACTGAAAAAGAAAAAAAAAAACTGATACCCTATAGTGGTTTTCCCTACCCTGCTTTAACTTTTTTTTTAAACGTGGTGGAATATGATTCTAAATTGCAGATAGTTTCGGGCATGAGGTAAAAACAATTTAATTATATTTAGGAAATATTCCTTCCTGCACTCACCAACCCGCCTGACCAGCGCGGCAGCGTGGTGACTATGGGCAAAACACATGAGTTCACGCCATTTTTGGCGCGAACTTGTGGAGGCCTATGTCCAGCAGTGGACTGCGATAGGCTGAACTGATGACTGGTGAGGAAATATTTAAAGAAAATCATACATGATCTATACATATAATAAAATGGTGGGAAAGTTAAAACTGTACATTGAATATTTTTTTAAAAGAATAATTGGGCTGTGATCCACAATCGATACCGAAGCCAAAAATATAGTTTTTAGAATTTTTGTCTGTTTGTCTGTATGTATTTCCGAGATAAACTCAAAAAGTACGGCATGGATTTACTTCAAATTTGGCACGAATATTATTAAGAAGTCGGGTCAACATATAGGCTATATAATTATCACGGTATCACCTACGGGGAACGAGCAGTGAACCTTTATTTCTTCAACGCATTCTGTAACAATGTGTAATCTAATGACGCATATTTGAATGTTGTTGTTATTATGCTATTTTTACCCTATTCTGTATTCCTTATTCATTATTTTCTCCATCTGCTTCAGTCACAACTTATGACTTAATTCAGCAGAATCACCATAAAGTCATTTATTCAAAGCAGGCTGAAAATAAGCTCTTTTTGAAGGTCAATTTTACAAAAGACAGTCTCCTTCTATTACCGCACTTTCTGTAGATATGAAATGTAAAGAAGAAACGCGTAAATGTATGTTATTTTAAAATGTGTAATCGTGGGTATTTTTGGTGCTGTATAGCGTTCACGCAGACGACGTCGCGGGCAGCAGCTAGTACATTATATAAGAGATTTTTTGTCGAGCTTTCAAAAAGTCCCGTTTCTATTATAAACTAATATTATGTGTTCTAGTTCCTCTGGTATGAATCTTTTGTAAGATCGAAGACAGCTGTCTGGCGAAGAACTCCAGATTTTGGGCAGGATATTTCCTGTTGTGCTCTACCTCACTAAAAATTATAAAATAACATGCTTACATACAGAAACTATTCCGAAAATATATAATATATTGCGCAGATCCAATTATAATTTTTTTGCTATTATAAGTAGAAAAACAAAAATATTCTAAAATTTAAATATTAACCAACACTATTGGATTTCATTCACATGAGGAGGGTAGTTTCATTTATAAACGCTCTCCCTTCGTATTCATCGGAGGTAACGAGCATCAATAAGGTATAAAGGAAAGTATGTTCAACTATATATCATCGAATACGCTTTTTTATTAGCGACCCGGAACAGGTAGTTTGACATTTATCACGCTTACAATGAAAACGCGTGACCTAGTACATTACAAACTTCGGCAATCGTATGTGAGCCCCTTATGTTTCGACGGAGCTATTTCCACGCAAAGTTTCGACTTTTACGATAATGTCAGCCATTGCCATTCAAACGCGCTAAAACTTTATCTATGTGTGTAAGGATAAGCGTCGAGCTTATATCTTTTACGTATAATTTGAAATACCTTAAGCGGAATCACAGTTGTTTAGTAATCTGATTTTACACGTAGGTACGAGTATGCAGGGATAGAATCATACTTTACGAATTTTTAAACAAATAGGTATATATTTATTATTTATTTATTTTTCATAATTATTCTTTATACTATATTACTATAAAGCATACTAATGTATACGAGTATAATGAAAATTTTGATTTTTTCCTAGATCTCGAGTTGACACAGTAGTTACAGTAACTAACAGACTGTTGCGCTAACAATCGCGGATTTAACCCCAACATTGTCAAATGTAATTCAAAGGTCATAAACATACTTGCCGAGGTTGAGTATTTGTGTTTGCGTTTAAATGTTTTCGGTCCCTCGGATTTAGGAATAAAACATCGAATGACACATCATTATTTATATATTAAAGGATAACCAATAAAAGATACATTAATAATAGTTTCTTACACACGACCTTATAATAGGATGCCAATGTTCTTTTAATTACAGGTTTTCACAACATGCGTTATCACGTCAAGTAATACAAAGAATTTTAATGTAATCTAATAGCAAAGTACAACAATTAGTCTAAGTTTATTTATATGCAGCATTATCACTCGTACAATCCGTCAAATCTAAGATAACTATCACGTATACCACTGCGCTAGCAATCTGGATTGACGGCTTAGCGTGCAATGCCATTTCCCAGGCACTGACTCGCAGATCTTAATATTATTATGAAATAACTAATATTATGTGTTCTAATTCATCTAGTTTGCTGAATAAATAATATGGTAGAAGTGCAACCATATTTAAATTATAAATAAAATTACGGTAATTTTTTAACTAGTTAACTTTAACATGCCGTGTGGTGTCGGCCGAGTAGAATAGCTGTTCCATCTTCCCGTGGGGGTCGTAAAAGGCGACCGAGTGATAAATCTGGCTCAAAATCATCAGGGTCCTGGAGAAGGAAAACTTCATTTGAAACCCGGAATAGGGTCTCCTTCAAGCATTCGTGGCATAGCTCTAAAATGCGAAAGACTCCTGCAGTAGAACTGGCTCCCCACGTATCGAATCGTCGTTCCTGTGAGCCTAGCCAGTGAGGTCGAGAGGCTGGCGCAGAGTTTACGCAACTCTGCGTTTTCCTTCAGGAAAACTGTACTAGGCGACACAGTGTCCGTCTGACACTGTCTAAGTCGTCTGTAATGGACGGACTAAGGCCGAAGGTAACTTTAAAAGCGTTTTACAAAGTGACTAACAAATATCTTATTACCAATAAATATTACGTAAAGTTTTTTTATACAAACATACGCGTATAAAACAAAAGTCTCTTTTCTTAGCATTCGACTTACATACGTATACCGTAGGAAGTATACTCTGTTTATTAGAAAACTTTTATGTGAAAACAAAGAAGAATACTAAGTTTGTTTACTCTCAGTAATGTTACCATACTTATTCAGATTTCATCGGCTGTGACGCGCCCCTCAATGAAATATATCGCTACATCCTTATGAAAACGACGTCAAAGTAAAATTTTTAATTATGTCAAAGTTTCCCACATGAAACAGTTAAATTTAAATTATTCAATTTTGTTATTAATAAGAGTATAGATCTATGTATGAATGTATAATAGGTATGTATGTATGTATAGAAATAGAGACTATTTGACGACGCGTTGGCGCAGCAGTCATAGCACTGGCTGTTACGCTGGCGGTCGCGGGTTCGATTTCCGCTCACGACAGCATTTGTATCGGCCATATAGATGTTTGTCGTGGTCTGGGCGTTGTGCTGTGTGAGAAAATCTTACTGGGGGCCGTTGAGGGTGAAGCGTTTATTAATTATTAATAGATCACGTTTCGCTTGAAAAAACAATCCTAGCCCGTTTTTAAATTTTACTTTGTTTAAATAGACGAGCTACTTTGATAGACTTGTTTCGCAAGACATCTGTCGTGAGCGCGTAAGCACGACAATTATTTACAATGAAAAACATTCTGCGAGAAAAAGAAAAAATCTTTCCATATACGGTTCTTTGGTTGTATGCGGCAGTTAGTATTAATATTTCACTTTATCGACGTTTTTAAAGCTAAGAAAAATAGTGTTGGACGGTTATGCAGAAGTAAGTTGCCAGGGTAGCTTAAATATTAAGACAAACTAAAATTTTAAAAAAGGGCTAGAAATTGTTCGCACGGTACATGCGCTGAGCGGAATGAAAGCGAGATTGAAAAAATCGTAACAACACTTTTTCTCGACACTTCTTGCTAAAATATAAAATTAGGTCTGTCATATTTTATTAACCACAAACCATTTATTACTCTGATTGAAAATGATGAGTAAATACACATATATTTTCACTTTTGTTTATTTTTATGATAAATAATAATTAATGTTTATTTCTAAAATAAAAATAAAATATTATAATTATAAAAAATAAATTTATACAGTTACTAAATTTTCGTTTGTTGTTAACTTAAATTAGGATAATTCACCACACCATTGGAGCTTTGTGCTTTTTACACATACCCTTTATTCTGTACATTAAATCATTATATAGAAATAAATATACTTTATTAGAAATGTTTAAATTTAGCTCTGTTAACTATGACTGTACAGCAAACATCTACCAAAAATCAAAGGGAACTTCGTTCCGACCGGGGGTCCGTAAACCCCTTACGCCGTTTTTTCACTGGAACCATGACCTATTACACCTACAGAACGCCATCGTCGAACATTCGGTATATACAAATCGGTAAAATGTATATTGTTATTTGTCATATTATTAGCATAGCTTCCGAACGTCTGCAATTCTTCACACTCAACATTCTTTTTTTTGTCCAGTACAAGGTTTATATAGAAGAAAATTAAAAAAAAAAGGATGAGAATGTTCACGAAAAAAAATGGATAGTATAAAGATCTACGGACAGTTTATTATTGCAATCAATTACTAATTTTAAGGCAGAGTCAGTCGTGTTTGCAATATATTTTCTGATTGTTTATATTTCATTAAAAACAATATTCTCATTAAAACCGCGTTCTCGTTCATCCAGTATAAATTTACGAACGGAAAATGATTTTTTTTTACAAGCTTTGCATACGTTCTGTGAATATTCAATACTTTTAATTGTCGGAAGGTTTTAGTAAGCCATATGAAATGGATTGTTAAATTGTATATACATATGTCTCGCGTAGAATAAACAGTAGCTTAAAAAAGTTATAGATACAAAATTTAAATGTCTAGGAGGTGGTAGTACTAATATTTTATGATCGTATAATTCAGCCTATAATATCCCACTGCTAGGCATAGGCCTCTTTCTAAATGTAGCTGAAGGTTTTACATTACCTACTGTGAGTTACGATGACTATCAGGTATTTATGACATCAATCAGGACCGACAGGATCAAACCCGAACACCGGTGTGTAGACGCCTGCACGGCACACGCACCTACACTACACCAGAGCGATTGTAGATTTTGTGATCAAATGTATGCAAAAGAAACTAAATTTTAAAGACGTATTCCATTTAATATATGTGAAGTTCTTTTGGTCATTTATATATTATTCAACTCCTAAACCTAACCTAACCAAGCCTAGATAATGATGATGATATTTTTTTATTAAATCATCAAAAAAAGTTTTAACTTCATATGACACAGCAACTTAATAATACTAACACGTTAAGCCTTCCTGGCTGTTAGTAAAGCAATCGTTATTCACTTACTTCACATAAATTATAATATATCTTTTTATAGATAATTCCTTACTTTACCAACATCCACAACTAAAAAATATTACTGCTTTTGTTTTTGTAAAGTAACTAATAATTAAAATTATATATATATGACGGATTTTATTTTGAAACAACGTCAACATGACTGACGGTCGGTAAATTTTTTACTGATTTATTGTGAATTATTCGTACGGGTATTCTAGTTTTACATTCATTAATTTTGATTAAATGCAGCTTAAGTAATAATAAATGCTATTTTTATGATTTTCATTTTATTAAATTAGTTATGTCCCACGGGAAACTGAATACGAATTTCATTAAGGTCCTTTGAAACCATCTAACTTGGAGAATGGAATTCCTCAATGGACGACAGAAAAAGCTTGCAAATAATGCAATTGAAAAAATTGTTTGAGTGAGTTGATGAAACGAACGTGATTGAGTAAAATCTCATTTAATTAATAATGAAAAAAGGAGGTATAACAACATAAATACGTATACGTAAATACTATTTACAATGACAAAATATTAAAAAAAATTTGTTTTAGTAAAAATGTTAAATAATTCAAGTGAAGCCATAATCAACAAACAAATTTAAATTGATGTGTTATTCGCTTTGTTTTATACTGTAATAACTGTATTACAGCACAGAACTGTTTTAAGTCCACATGAATTAAATATTGCTCGTAAAATCTATTTTATTTCGTTTGAATGCAGGAAAATGATAATAGGATTCACATTATACAATAGTTCGTTATTTTAAATTTCCATTCAATTTACTATTTCTCTGTTTCGCAGAATTCGCGAGCCTTTAAATGCTATATTTCTTTCAAGTTTATATAAAATTAACACCTATGTAATTATCCTTTAGAGTTTTTTATATTATTATTATTTAAGGTATGTAGGTATATTTTTTTATTTTAAAACATATTTTGTCAAGAGGTATAGATTAAAAAAAATCTCACCTGTTGTCTTATAATTCAACAATTTACTTATATTTTCTTAGCGCTCGGTGTGTCTAAGTAATATTATCCACTACTGGGCGAGGGCAATAGTGCTGCTTTTACGGGCCGCGAGCGAACGTCGCATGGGAAATTATTTGACGTGGCGTTTAATGTTATTTTTTTTTACCTTTTTAACATGCTTTTTTCAGCTAAATAAAATCTAGCCTACAATATATTTTATTGGAATCTTGCTTGTATCAGTATCTCAAATATCTACAATCTAGTCCTCATTTATATTTAGAAAATAGCTGTGCCCGCGACTTCGTCCGCGTGGATTTAACAAAAAAGTTATTGTTCAGTTCGCAGAGTTATAAAATAAATAAATTTCAAGTTCATTCAAAATCGGTACAGCTGTTTCAGAAATTTGCCGGAACAAACAGACAGACACTGACAAACAAAAATTGTAAATAATGTTATTTTGGTATATGTACCGTGTTACACCTATATGTCTTTAGTAAAAGCGGTTTCTTTAATATTATAAACAGACACTCCAATTTCATTTATTTGTAGAGATACATATACTCGTATATCTTACAGGATTACTTATGTGTCTTTCTCACCGTCAGTTAGACTCCATTTTTATTATATATATATATATATATATATATATATATATATATATATATATATATATATATATATATATATGTTCATTTCACTTTACATAATATGCTAAATATAATACTACCATCGCCCTGATCTACCAATAGTGATGCTTACCTGAGAAACATCTAAATAAAATGACTAAATATCATGTGCTGTGTGGCTACGGCACTAAAGAATTTAGCCACCCCCTCTCTTCCCGTGGGTGTCGTAAGAGGCGACTAAGGGATAACAAGGTTCCACAACCACCTTGGAACTTAAGAAGCCGACCGATGGCGGGATAACCATCCAACTGCTGGCTTTGAAATACACAGGCCGAAGACGGGCAGCAGCGTCTTCGGTGCGACAAAGCCAGTACTGCGGTCACCAACCCGCCTGCCCAGCGTGGTGACTATGGGCAAAACACATGAGTTCACGTTATTTTTGGCGTAAACTTGTGGAGGCCTATGTCCAGCAGTGGACTGTATAGGCTGTAATGATGATGATGATAATGATGAAATATCATACTTGCCCTTAGTCTGCTGTGTTGTCCTTTTCCTGAAAACCTTATCAACTTCTAGAATATCTTAGCTATTATTCTAATTCTATTTTGTTTGTGTTGTTATTGTAGAGTACACCGTGACAGGGTTGGAACTGCTCGAGCTCCGGGTGCCGACACACGTTCCGCTGGGCACGCGGCCGTCACTGTCGTGTCGCTGGCGACTGAACCCCACAGATATCCTGTACTCCGTCAAGTGGTACAAGGATGGAAAGGAGTTCTTCAGGCACGTGCCGAGAGATGTCGAACCGAGGAGAAAATTTTTACTTCCCGGAGTCGATGTAGAGGTAATTTAATTTTTTTTTAAGTTTAAAAGCTAATAAATCTGAATAAAAACGTATGAAATACGTATATATGACAGTCTCTGTTTCATAAAGTAATTTGTCAAAGAATAGGAAATTTCAAGTTTATTAAGATATTTATTAAATGTATTAATGTGTATGTACATATATAGGTAGGTAGGGCACAGCAGGAATTTCCTGCTCAAAAAATGGAGCAGCCCGACTGGGGTAGTACCTCGACCTTACAGAAGACCACAGCTAAATAATACTGTTTTCAAGCAGTATTGTGTTCCTGTTGGTGAGTAAGGTGACCAGAGCTCCTGTGGGGATTGGGGATTGAGTCGGCAACGCGCTTGCGATGCTTCTGGTGTTGCAGGTGTCTATAAGCTACGGTAATCGCTTACCATCAGGTGAGCCGTACGCTTGTTTGCCGACCTAGTGACATAAAAAAAAAAAAAAATAATGTACTAGCTTTTGCCCGCGGCTTCGCTACAGAACACCTACCTAAGGAAGTGCCTATGGGTTAAGACTATTAATTTTTTAATTCTATGCTGGAAGTACTTCTTTATATACTACATTAGAGGTTCTGCCTTCAGATGCTAACACGACCAAGTTGTTAGATGAGCTCACTCTCGAGCAGACCACGTAAAACTGGCCGTGCGAAAGCAATCCCCCCTAAGATCAATTCCTGCTGTTTTCAGTGACTGACCCTGATACTTATTGATCGTCATTGCGAAACAGACTTTAAGGGGGAATTGCAATCTTTTAAACTCGAATGGGTATTCCGTCGGTATAAGTGGTATCCGCGGTATATACACCGATTCATCTCGAGCACAGCCAGTAAATATAATAGCCTCTACCACGTTTTTATGTAAGGCTTTCACACGCAACCTGGTCCCATTGCACAACTTAGATTGAGATTTCTCAGTAGCATTACTGGAACTCCCACTTTAAGGATAAATGTGTGAGACGGTAGACCAGGTGGGTTGAGTATATTTAGGAACTCCACAGAATAGTGTATAGCATCATCCGTATGCACAACAGTATCCATAGATTTGTACTGATATTCTTCACCTTCGAACGCGAATTGAATAGTCACCCCATAGTGGTGAAACGGGAGTTCAGAGTTTGTGTTGGGAAATAATTTTATTAATTTTATGTCATGTCCGCGTCTTAGACTTCGAAATAACTGCCATTTTCGCAATCAACGTCCTAAAAACATAAATAATGACACCCATGTCGATTATTAAGGTTTATTTACCCCATTCCCCCCCCCTAAGGAGTTGATTTTCGGACAATCACCAAAGACTTATTTGCTTATTTATTTTTGGGAGTACTCCTACGAAGTTTCGAATCCCTTTTTGAGAAACTTTACCCCTTTAGGGGTTGCATTTCGAAATATCATTCCTTATTCCTTGTATAAATCATAAAGGGAAACTCTGTGCAAAATTTCAGCTTTTTAGGACCAAGGATTTGGGCTGGGTATCGATGAGTGAGTCAGGTGTTCTTATATATAAAGAAGATATTCGGTGCGACAAAACCAGCCCTGCGGTCACCAATCCGCCTGCCCAGAGTGGTGACTATGGGCAACACATATGAGATCACGCCTTTTTTGGCACGAACTTGTGAAGGCCTATGTCCAGCAGTGAACTGCGATAGGCTGAAGTGAAGTAAAGTGACAGGTCTAATATCATTTTGTAAGGAGTAAGCTCAAAAAATGTTTAAGGAATCCTCTCCTAATGCGTCCAACGTGACGCTGTACCCGGCGGTGCTGGAGACGGGCGGACGCTATCGTTGCGAGGTGTCCGGGGAGAGACCGCTTTTCCCGACCGTCTCCGACTACGCGGATATGATTATTGTCGGTATGTGCATATCTTTGTACTAGTTGTAATAGTCGTAGACCTAAGAAATAATCTGAAATTATAAAAAATGACTATTTGTGGTACATTAATTAACACATCTACTCGTATGTTTGACTCGACAGTACAAATACTCTAAGGGCCGATTCACCTCCTGACGAAATCTGATCTCTGATAGTATATTAGTGGCTTACGTAAGAGATAAAATTAAACTTAGCTTCAAAAATCACAAATAAGATATCAAATAGAGTCAGTCAGTGTTGCTATTTTATTTATAAACAGAAAATACACTGTTAATGAGTTTCATAGAATTAACGCGCTCTTTTATTTGCATTCAGCTTTTCAGTGGGATCGTAATAAGGTTTTCAACCTACCTACGGGCGTTTATATTTAGATGATTTTTACATTTATTCTAAGTACAAGAAAGGAAAATTGAAAGCATATTGTTTGCTGACAACGATAAACCAATTTCTTATTCTTTATTATAAAGTTATATTATATTTGATATATTTATATACAACTAGCTGTGCCCGCGACTTCGTTCGGGTGGAATTTAACAAAAAAGTTATTGTTAAGATCGCACAGTTATAAAATATATAAATTTCTAGAATAAAAGCACTCCTTAGTAAAAGGTGAACGGTGGAGTAGGTGAAAGTCCCGTCAAAATCGGTCCAGCCGTTTCAGAGATTAGCCGGAACAAGCAGACAGACAAGACAGAAATGTTATTTTGGTATATGTACCGTGTATACATCCATTTGCGTTTAGTAAAAAGCGGTTATTTTATATTTTATATTACAAACAGACACTCCAATTTAATTGTTTGTGTAGAATATAGATCAGAAGTTGACGAGTGAGGCACCGTAAACCCTTTTAATGATTTACTCCCGTCTACTTATGTGACATCAAGCTAAGCTTAAAAAATACTGTAGCTCTACCGTCCGAGGGTCCGGTAATATCGGGGTCCCGCGTGCGCTACCAGCTCGGCGATCGCGTGCAGGTGAACTGCACGTCGGGGCGCTCGCGGCCTGCCACCCAGCTAGCGTGGTACGTCAACGGTGAGCCCGCGCCGCCGGCCGTCGTGCGGGGGCCCGAGCACTTCCGTCACGAGGACGGACTGGAGACCACGACGCTCTCCCTGGACTTTAAGGTTAAGCCGAAGCACTTTAAAAAGGGCGATTTAAAATTGAAGGTAATAAAAAGGATGATATTTATAAATGGAATATTTATTTTTTTATTTACTTAAGTACATTCTAAAAAATCGTTATTATTAAATAACATTTATTATAATTTTACATAAATATGATGCTGGGCAGATTATAAATATAAAACAAATATAAGTATGTTCATGATTAAATGTACAAACATTAACATAGAGATATACAAACATTTTAGTAACTATATCTAACAAGTACTTTTTGAGTTATATCTAATAATGCATATTTAATTGACTAATTTATCGTCGACATACGTTATTAGTTCTTGTTTTTTCGTTTGCGAGCAAATGCAATTATTTTTAACCGACTTCAAAAAAAGGACAAGGTTACTCAATTCGACCGTATATATATATTTTTTTATGTATGTTCGGGGATAGCTCCGTCGTTTATAAACCGATTTTGATAATTCTTTTTTTGTTGGAAAGGAGATATCTCTAATTTGGTACCATGATAAGGAAAACAGGATCTGATGATGGGATCCCGGAGAAATCGAGGAAAACTCTCGAAACTCCGCATAACTTTTTACTGGGTCTACCGATTTTAATGATTTTTGATTTAATCGAAAGCCGATGTTTATCATGTAGTCACATTTAAATTTCATCGAGATCTGATCACAACTTTTGGGGTAATCTTTGATAATGCGTATTTATTTGACTATTTTTTCGTCTACCTACGTTGTATTACTTGTCGATATAATTGAAGTCGGTTTTTCTTCGTTTGCCTGCAAACATAATTATGCTTCGAAATAAACAGTATATTATCACGGGTTCGCTAGTTGTGAATATAATACAAGACTTTTTACACTCTGCAGTGTCTCGCCACCATCGCGACGGTGTACTGGCGCAGCAACGAGGAGAGCGTGCAGGGCGAGCGGCTGAAGGGCCACTCGCGCTCGCGGGAGGCGCTGGAGGGCGCGTCGCGCGCCGACCGCGTACGGGCGGGAGCGGACGCGCGCGCGCCGGGCGCGCTGGCGCCGCTCGCCGCGCTGCTGGCGCTGGCGGGGATGCGTGCCGTGTGAGAATATGTCAGACTTTCCGTTGGAGCCCGCGTCCTGTGTCATTCTGGTAGGGAAAACTGCCTACCTGGTGCTGGATAAATGCTAACAGCTAGTTTCAATAATTTATTTATCTCTGAATTTGCTTACGATATGACCGAGATAGGTCAAAACTCACGTAAAATCTATACAAATTGTGTCAAAAACCTGTAGTAGTAAGCAAGTTCAGTGATAGATAGATTTTTGAAAACGGCCGTAAATGGACTGTATTTTGTATCTTATAGTATATTATAAAAGAAGAAGAAAAGGGTACAACTACTCCCCATGATGAAAGCTCTACGGTTAAGTGGAGGGTGCGGCGGGCATCGTGGGTAGAAATCACGGTCGCAGCGTTCGTATTGTCGCAAAATAGAATCGTGGGTTGCTCACGTGCTAATGCCAGCCCTTGTCATTAAAACTTTCCATTATTATTACTTTCAAATTGATTATAAGTGAAAACTTATGGTAAGTGACATATTCGATTAAAGTATAATATATATATATGTCTCTATATATTACTCATACGAGTTTACGATATCACTTCAGAATTTAATGTATATATCTAATATTAACCAAAGAACTCGATCGTAATACATATGTATAAACGTAAAAGAAGGTAATTTTAATATTGAATAAAAATATTCGATTTATATTATAAAAGTAATAAAAAAGTTTCAGCTATGGCAAAGATTTTTTAACATTGGAATAAGAATATGTCTATTGTACAGTTAATATTTTAGCTAAATTTATTTAACCTAGTCATTGAAATAACGTGTAATAATATGTAGTAGGAAAAAGTATTATAATTATCAGTGGTACTTTAATACTTTATTAATCATTTTCCAATATTCGGTTTTACCATTGTGCTATGTGTACGGAAAACACGGCAAGGTTACGCAACGCAACTCATAAAATATAAATAAACAAACATAATTTGTCCTTTTTTCTTGCCTCAATTCACAGTACCTGGGTGACCGAGCTTAGCTCAGTATTTTAAGTAAATCGTGTTTTTTGGAAATCATATTAATACGAATTACATATTGATAAAATATGAATGATATTTTTTGATTTTACCAACATAATAAAAAATATGAACTTGGTTATTTAAATAAAAAAAGAAACAATAATTGCAATTAGAAAAAAAAGGAAAAAAATAATCGATCTAGAGACAAGGGGATTTGATCCGTGGTATTCTCAGTCGATCCCGACACACCGGACACACCGGATTACAAATTTATTGACACTTGCGAAATTTACCTCCGTATTCTAACGATATTGTAGCCATTTTTTCATTGCCTAACAACAGGGATAAAACGACATTTTCTAACTATGAATCCTATCTATATAGCTTTATCGCCCCCGAATATTATAATATAGAAATATTATTAGATAATATGAATTTAATTACTAAGTGAATTGATTGCGGTATATACACTACCTACAATATTATTTTCCTGACGTCATACTAACTCACTTCGTGTGAGCTTATTGGTCACATTTAGTCGTAGTGAGTCACTTCGCTTCGAGAAGCCCAATACACATAGCACAATGTGTTATTTACCATCCTGTCGACACGAACGTATATATTTGTAATATTTGTTATAAACGCTAGAGACGATATTATACAATTAAGTTAGTTAAGTTTGAATAAATTTATAATTATCTATCCTATCACAAAACTGTACAGGGACGAGTAGTGTAGCGTATCTTTTTATGAAATTGTCTTTTGATAGATGTGTGTTTAAATAAAAATACGACGTATTTAAGAATTACTGCTTGTCAGATAGTATAGCTACACGACTTACACGCAGTCAATTGATGGTCTAACCGTTTAATGGTAAGAGAGAACAATTGTAGTTATGTATTGTATGAAGTTTAAGATTATGAAAATTCACTGTTTAAGCGAAGAAATTTTTTCGTTGGTTTGGTTGTTTTTTTTTCTTTCAAATATTGTTATTATAACGTTTCCTTTTTCAATTCAGTTTGACGATTCACGCATATGTTTCGAAAACCAATTCTGCGTATTTTGGGAAATGCTCAACATCGGTCCAATTTATCACAACATGTAACTCTGTACATGAAGTAATTTTCTATATTATTATTGATTCAAAGAACAGACACTTAACATATTAATATATTTTTTTACAAAAAACTAATTTATTTTACTTGAAATGTATTTTTTAAGCTTAAAATAAATATTAATTAATTTTTTTAAGTTCTAATTCTGATAATGATGCCGATCCAGCACCACGATTACGGTCTTCTACAAAGGTCTTGCAATAATAAAAATAAAATAAAAATAAAATAAAATAAAATAATAGTAGTGGGGGTACGTCGGCCTAATGGTTGCGCTTTTCTTTTAAGGCCACCAGTGGCATGACGATAGATTCGTGTGCTGTGTAACGAAGAAAGAATAGCATTCTGTCTCTTTTTCTTTTACACGTAATGCATTTATGTTTTAAAATATAACCAATTACAATGAAACGTCACTCGATATAACCAATTGCAATGAAACTTCACTCAATCGGTGTGTGCACCCATCGATAACAGTGACGTACAGCGGCGTTGACGCGAACGAAAAGTATGACACTATGGTACTAGCTCTCACCATCGAAATTGGGCTGCATTGCATGACCTGTATATACTGTGTGTATATGACTGTGGTCACGATATGTCTTGACGTTTTGATTCAGCAATTTTTTGCCATTCTGCAGTTCTCTAAAATTAATTTGTTGAAATCATGTGTTGACAAAACCAATGTCACCAAAATAATATTAGTATATAAATAATTTTAGTATTTATTGCCTAAAAATTTAGATTTTTTTTAAGTTTGTATGTCATATAAAATAGAGTTTACTCGCAAATCAAAGAAAAAAACTTTAATATTTTATATAGGAATGTTATATAAGATAGAGGAATATACAATTTACTCATTCGTTTTAAATATCGACAGTTTAAGACAACTGGTTTTCCAACTGGTCGCCCAATAAAATCGTCAATATTTCAAATAGTATCATTTAATTTAAACTATTAAAACTATTAAATTTTAAAATTAAAACTCTCAATGTATCAGTAATTCATTAGCTTTTTTTGTCATTTATCATTAAAAAAATTACTTTTAAAAAAGGTTTTGAGACTTCCAAGAAAATACTGTCATGAAATATCACAACTTAACGTCTTAAAAATGATTCATACGTAATCTTATATACGTAATACGTAATACTTATATACGTAATCTGTTTATTATAGAGAATTAAATTTCCAGATGAGAGTAAAGAAAAACATTTTGTATTACTCAACTCTAAATTAGACAAGAGAAATATTCCTTAAAGACACATTTGCAAATAATTTTAAAGGAAAGGTTTTAGTAGTTTTATTATTTTGTACTCACTTCTTTTTAAGAATTATACATATAGAGGTATGCTTTATCATTAATGTAGCGTGTTTCTTGTACGACGCTTGCTGGGCTCGCTTACACAAAGCAGAGGAACACTTTACAAGAACACGCACATACAGACGCGTTATGATCGTAATATATGAACGATCTAGTGTTCAAGAAATAGATGAACTTCGTATGACTTTTTATTTAAAAGATCTGGTTTAAAATGAATTCATAATGAGAAATATCTCAAATTTTAATATGTTATTTGAAAACTCAGAGATACGAGAAAAAAAACGTTGAGTAAAATGATCTCTCGAATTTCAAATGTGTTAAATTCAACATTGAGTGAAGTATTATTAGTATTGTATATGATGTGATAAGTCATTACAATTCGAGTAGTAGCTTATGTGGTAATGTAGACAAATAATAGCGCTTTTTTTTTCTTAATACTGTATAAAGGTGTCATTTGTATTTAAGTAAAACGTAATTGTAAGAAAGAGGAAATACATATTTGTAATTGTTTTTGAAAGAGCTGAAAAATTTATATAAATGAATACAGTCATAAGTTTTAAAATATGCAGTTGATATTGTTGCTTATTGTTGTTAGAATAAAATTAAATAGTATATAAGTTTGTAAAAAGGGAGTATATAAGCTCAAATGAATTAAATTAAGTGGAAATGACGAGTGGTTTTATGTCGACGGGCCTTATTTAAATATTCTTTACCTCTATTCTTATTTTATTTAATTATCTTGAGGTAAGTGTTCACATTTTTTTTTATTTGATTGACATATCTATAATCGGTTTGAAATTTGATGGTTTTTCAGTGATAATAACTGACATTTAGAATGACTGACTGAACACACAATTTAACATACTGAAGTAATAATAATACTATTTATAGTACACCATTAAAAGATACAAAAAAAAAAACTAAAGTAGTACAAATTGAGTAACATGTACAAAGGCGGTCTTATCGCTAAATGCTATTGATTTCTTCCAGACAACCTTTAGGTATAGGACAAGGCATATAAAAAGCGGTAAATGAATAATTAATTGTAACATGAATTAGAAATTACAATAAATTAAAATAAATTGTGATAAATATAAAAATAGAGAGATATTGAGTAAGAGAAGGTTATACGAATCATCACTTCAGTCTATCGCGGTCCACTGCTGGCCGTAGGCCTCCACAAGTTCGCGCAAAAAATGGCGTGCACTCGTATGTGTTGCCCATAGTGACCACGCTGAGCAGGCGGGTTGATGCGCGATACCGGAAAGGAACTGCGTATTTCTATCTTATGACGCCGCTTTGTGTATAAAACCTCGAACTAAACATAAGTTTGGTTTGAGGAGGTGTATTGGTCGAGGTCACGTAGGGCTGGCTTTGTCGCACCGATGACGCTGCTGCCCATTTTCGACCTGTGTATTTGAAAGCTAGCAGTTAGATGGTTATCCCGCCATCGGTCGGCTTTTTAAGTTCCAAGGTGGTAGTGGAACTGTGCTATCCCTTAATCGCCTCTTACGATACCCACGGGATGAGATAAGGTGGCTATATTCTTTACTGCCGTAACCACACAGTACACGAATTAAATCAAATATTGTATTTCACTCCAAATATTGTTTAAAAAGTTTTTTTATCTTTTTTCTTAGTGTATTTTTCAAGTCTTTATGGATATATCGTTTTGTAGATCGCTCGTCACGTTTTATGCTTACTCACACACAAAGCGCATTTGTGCGGTGTGTGGTGCGTACCAGCTTCTGTTAATTTACTTTTCGAGTCTCAAGCATTTAAGAGTAATCAGTAATTGTATTAACTTGATTTCTATTCATTGCTATAATTTTTTTTATATATAATATCTTTTTTTAAATTTCTGACAGTGTCACTTAGGGTTATAATATAATATATATATAAATAGCTGAATTGTTAAGATTTAGCTGATTTATTTAATATCTCAGCACAGACAGTAATATTACTGAAAATATATAATTCTAATAAAAACTGAATTGTATTCAAGAGAGCTCAGACGAAAGTCACTTGAACAAAACTCGACAACCTGTAAAATATTGTAGAATCAATTTATCTCTGATATTTTATCAGTGAAATTTTATTATATAGATATTTTATATATAAAATATTATTGGTAAGAGACGTTCACAAATTGATAATGATATCAAAAGTAAATCGTACCAAGTATATATTCACAATAACATTTATTAGAAAAGCTCTCCTACATTTCAATACATCACTTATATAGACTAAATATTTTTATGCTATTTTTGTGACAGACTTATAATTAGTAATTTGGGAGTTTGTACAAATAATTAAAAGTATAGTATCTGTTTGTAATATTAAAATAACCGCTTTTTACTAAATGCATATTGATGTATACACGGTACATATACCAAATTAATATTTTTTACGATTTTTGTTTGTCCGTGTCTGTCATCTGTCTGTTCCGGCTAATCTTTGAAAAGGCTGGACCGATTTTGACGGTACTTCCACTGGCAGATAGCTGATGTAATAAGGAGTAACTTAAGCTACTTTATATATGTATATTATACTATTTTAGAAATTTATATATTTTATAACTCTGCGGACTGAACAATAATTTTTTTTTTTGTTAAATTCCACGCGAACGAAGTCGCAAGGACAGCTAGTGTGTAAATAAAAAAATGTGCTGACTGATATTTATAAAACTAACATCAATATACGATTTGAAAAGAACATAGGTACACCGAGACAATAAATAAATATCTGTATCTGTAAATGCAGAACATCCACCCCAAGCGGAAATAGAAACCGCGACCCTCGCCATTCAATAACTACACTTACATAAAAAACATTAATTGGCGGAAATGTTACAAAAAATCCCTTCACAAGAAATATTCATCAATGTTTGTGTTTGGGTGTTTTCAAAATACTTAGATTCTAATACCGATTTGTGGTTTTGAATGACGCGTCAGTTATGGATGTACGTCAAAAATTACTGCTACGCGTAATAGTGCTTACATTACCATTACAATGCAACACTAACGTACGGAAAATCCAACCTTTGCCTGGCGTGATATCAATGGTCTAGATTATAGCTATTAGCTATGAAGCTTTTGTATTTAAAACAAAGCAGTTTTGTGTATGTAATTATAATTAAAATTATAAAACAAAGGCTGATTATTTTGATTGAAAACGAAACATACATTAATTTGTTTACCCTTTTGTGCACCATTGTCCTTACTGATATCATTTTAGTGGTCTAATAACATGTTCGTTTTTTTAGTTAGTTTGAGTTGAATTTGTTTAGTTTTAAAACTTATATCAACATTATTGGAATTATGTACATAATTTATGACTCAAAATAAAAAGGGTACCGATAATAAAATATATATAGCCTGTTCTTTTTTTTTAAATAATTTTATTTATTTATTTATTTATTTATTTCGATATGCATTAAGGAGTAATAAAAAAGGTAAGTGAGTGTGTTGAATTTATTTCTGTTATTTTATTTTTAATGATTTCGGCAAATACTGAATGATATAAGAAGCATAAAGAAAAGGCACCATTTTAAGGTAATGAATAATATGGAAATAAAGTCTTTACCGTAAGTACCATACGTTTCTTGTTACAATTATAAAACTATTTTTTTTACATTACGTATAGCAAATAGTTTATGTTACGAAATGTATTTCTTGTCTGTTCTAATTTATATCTGTAATTTTTATCTCTTTTTTCAAAGTATGATGAAAAAATATTAGCTTATTTTCAATTCTCAGAATTTAGCATTAACTTAGTAGTTTCAAGTAAGTACGTTTTTTGTACAAAACTGCGACAAGGTGTATAAACAACGTTTAAAATTCAAGAAATGAAGATTTCATAGTTTTAATAACACTAAAAAGCTCCTAAGCTGTGACTCAGTTTATTGATAACGAATATAGAAACATTGTTCTTCATATTTACCTTTGTATAAAATAAATAAATAAATATAACATACACACACGGTCGTGTGTTCCCATGATAAGCAAATTAATGCTTGTTACATACAGTCGACTGTCATAATTTTTTTTTTTTGATAAATATACATAGAAATAATACATATATAAATACAAATATTACACCCAGACCCAGGCGGGAATCGAACCCGCAACCCGCGGAACAGATAGCAGGGCCACTACAAACTGCGCCTACGGGCTTGTCAAAATATATTTATGAAGCAAATGAATTTTGATTTGCAACCTCAACTCGTAACTGAACAATAAGCATTCCTAGAATTACATGAAAACGAAATCACGACTGTATAAGTGTAACGTATATTTTTATTCTTCGTTCATTCTCTTGACAATTATTTCGTTTTGTCGAATTTGCAATTCATTCATTAATTGCTGGGCGTTTCGCTATTAGCGTATTTCGTGTGACGTAGGGCTGCGTAAGCAACCATTCGTGATGGAGATGGTATCGTGGAGTTTGGACAACTGAACTCGAGAAACTGGCGGGTGGTCATCCAGGGAGTTTCTGCGGAGCCTCGTGTCACGGAGACCCGGTGTGATAAGTAACCACAGTTAACCTCCACCCACGTGTCAGAAATAATTTGAGCCCGCAGTGTAGTTTAAGTTAATATTAGATTAATCAAAAAAGTATTTCGGTCCATAGTGTAGATTTAAAATAATTTTTAACAAAAAAAAACCGACTTCAAAATGGAAACTAAAAAGTGAAAAATAAATTTACTTAGTACAAAGTAATTCGTATTTTGATTTAGTTAATCAGAAATGATTAAATAAATATTTTATAATTTTGAAGTCGGTGCCAAGTAAAACAATAACTACTCTAGTATCTACTCGTAAGTTGTATTCAGTTTTCTTTCATAATTTGGTTCATTGACTATTAGGTTGAATACTGTTATTATTCTGTTATTGTTTTGACATATCTAATAATATTTTTTGTACTTGTTTGTTGTGTGTGTGTGTTGTTTGTATTTGTTATTGTAGCCAGGTTGTTGTAGTATTTACTTGGCACCAACTTCAAAATTATAAAATATTTATTTAATCATTTCTGATTAACTAAATCAAAATACGAATTACTTTGTACTAAGTAAATTTATTTTTCACTTTTTAGTTTCCATTTTGAAGTCGGTTTTTTTTTGTTAAAAATTATTTTAACTTACAATTTTTAGTGATGGGTAGACCTAACAAGGATGCTTTTTCTCTTATGTCGGGGGTTCGGAAACCTACACAATACACAAGCACAAACACCCGATCATGACAAACATCTATATGGCCAATACAAATGTCTGTCGTGCGCGGGAATTGAACCCACTAACGCCAGCGCAACAGCCGGTGCTGTGACCGCTGCGCTAAAGCGTCGACATACTATGAGTAAAGTTCGCTATCAGGTGTACGTAATAACAACCGGGACTGACAGCCTAGCGTGTTCTCCGAGGCTTGGTTGGGAGAACCACAAGGATTAACAACTAGACCGAAAATAAATATTTATATAAACATAAATATCCACTCCGAGCTAGAATAGAATCCGCAACCGTCGGTGTTTAGGCGCCGCCGACACGGCACATGCAACATTATATCAAAGCGGTCGTCAAACAGCAAAAGGTAACTGCTGTAAATTGTTGAGAAATTCCCTCGAGTGTTGATAGGCTAATCATCAAACCTGGTCCTGCGACACTGATGACCAGATAGCAGGTAATTGCTATATATCGTTGAAAAGTTCCCTAGACTATCTTTCGTCTCCAGCATCAGACTGTAATGGCACTTGCAACTCATATAGGTGCAAAGTTCTCATCAATAGAAACGAATTAAGTTCAAATAGCAGGTAATTGCTATAAGTCGTTGAAGAGTTCCCTCGACTATCTTTCGTCTTCATCATCAGATTGAAATGGTACTTATAACTCATATATATGCAAAGTTCTCATCAATAGAAACGAATTAAGTTCAAACAGCAGGTAATTGCTATAAATCGTTAAAGAGTTCCCTCGACTAACTTTTGTCTCCATCATCAGACTGTAATGGCACTCATAACTCATACAGGTGCAAAGTTCTCATCAATAGAAACGAATTAAGTTCAAAAAGCAGGTAATTGCTATAAATTGTTAAAGAGTTCCCTCGACTATCTTTCGTCTCCATCATCAGACTGAAATGGTACTTATAACTCATATATATGCAAAGTTCTCATCAATAGAAACGAATTAAGTTCAAACAGCAGGTAATTGCTATAAGTCGTTGAAGAGTTCCCTCGACTATCTTTCGTCTCCATCATCAGACTGAAATGGTACTTATAACTCATATATATGCAAAGTTCTCATCAATAGAAACGAATTAAGTTCAAACAGCAGGTAATTGATATAAATCGTTAAAGAGTTCCCTCGACTATCTTTTGTCTCCATCATCAGACTATAATGGCACTTATAACTCATACAGGTGGAAAGTACTCATCAATACAAACGAATTAAGTTCAAAAAGCAGGTAATTGCTATAAATTGTTGAAGATTTCCCTCGACTATCTTTCTTCTCCATCTTCAGATCGACTCCAGCCAGACCTTTATTAAATAGTAGTGCTTTATAGTACTTAATGAAAACATGATTAAATTTACTAGTCACCCTTACGATTTTTGAAAGTTTCCCTCGATTTCTCTGGGATCCCATCATCAGATCCTGGTTTCCTTATCATGGTACCAAACTATGAATATCTCCTTTCCAACAAAAAAAGAATTATCAAAATCGGTTTATAAACGAAGAAGTTATCTCCGAACATACATAAAAAAAAAAAAAATATATATATCGGTTAAAAATATATATACGGTCGAATTGAGTAACCTCCTCCTTTTTTTGAAGTCGGTTAAAAATAATTTCGGATTGTGTTAAACTCGTTCGTTTAATCCATAAAAGAAAGATAAAGTTGTTTGTTCATTCAAATTTGTATTAAGCTTAAAATTGTGTTTCCTTGTATTAAATTACTTTCTACATTAGTCTAATTTAATTTTGTTCTCCAATCCAATCTGATCGCTAACTTTTTTTTAAAATATATATTTACCTCTGTGATTTAGTTCTTCGCATTAAGATAGAATTAATATTCTCTTATTCTGTTCTTTTTTAATTTAATTACATCTACATATATGTATTAAATATTTTTTTTAACGCGCGACATAAGGGTTTTCTGCATTAAGGCAAAATCAGTACATTTATAAAAAAAAAAGAAATCGTAAATAAAGTGAGAAGGCCAACAGTACCCTGGTAGGTAGCGATTACCTTAACCTATGACTCGCTGCCAATGCTATGTCCTCTGTCAACATAGTGCATGCTTCGAAGCTCTGGCTGCTTCAAACCACTGTAATTTAACACCACGTGAGAGTATTAATATTTAGCTGTGGTCTCCACTAGGGTTGAGGTAATATCCCGATCGGAATGCTCCAGATTTTGAGAGCGGAATTGCTTGTTATGCGCTGCCTTAATATAATTCTCGCGTGTGGGCTATTTGATAAGTTAGCGTTCATCATAAACAGCTACGAAGCAATGATAAAATATAATCGTAGACCCTTATAAAAGAAAGTAATCTTAGACTAATAAAACATGATTTAAAATCACTAAATCATTAAAAAAAACTGACTTCAATTATATCGATCAGTAATTCAACGACGGTCGACGAAAAAATAGTTCAGCATAGCACATCAGGCATTATTAGAGGTAACTCAATAAGTACCCGTCAGATCTCGTTTAATATTAATTTAACCAAATGACAAACACCACCTTTCGACTAAAAAAAAGAATCACTGAAATCGTTTCACCCAGTAAAAAGTTTTGAGGTCACATACATAAAAACAGTCCAAGTAAGAATCTCTTTCTGGTTTTGAAGTCTGTTAAAAAAATTAACACAGATACATGAATATTACTTAACAGGTAATGAATTATTTCTAATGTTATTATAACAAATGGAATATTATATACTCCATTTGTTAAAAATAATATTCCAGAGTTAATAAGTACCTACATCATTTGTTGGGTATATAAGAAGTATATATATACTTCGAAGTTGAAGTAAAGACCACACATGAATATTAATAAAACATACCGTGAAATATTTTTGTCAAATGCATAAAAATATTTCACGCTTTTTTCGCATTAAGGTCTTTATCATAGTTTTTAAGCTGCTTTATTTTGAAGATACGTTGATATTATTATTTTGAAGGACAGTTAAAAGACGTCTTGTATTCGAATTATTCCAATGGAGATTACACAAGTTTAAGCTTCCTTACTAGTTAGTACTTTTTTTATTACAACGGCCTTAACAAAATCTTAAATGTTTTAACTAGGTTGAATGCTGTCACGCAGAATCTGAAATATATGCTTTTAAACTAATCGCAATCCAGACACGGGAGATATAAATTTTGCGAAAAAAACTTGTGTGCCATTTTTGATCTTGGAGCTCGAGTCTCCCTACGGGATGTTTTTCGCATGGTAAATATACCTACTAGCAACTGCGTCACAGTATATTTATAATAATATTTACATATATTCAAAAGAATATCGATTGTTTTAATATATTAATCGCAGAATAGAAGGAATGACAAAATTAAAACCTCAAGTTTCCGACTGCGCAAAGTAAACGTCTCATTTATAGGTTTCTAACTAAGGTAAGGCATAGCAGGAAATATGCTGCTCAAAATCTGGAGTAGCCCAATTGGTGATGTACCTTAATCTTACAGAAGTTCATTACTAAATAGTATTGCTTTCAAGCAGTGTTGTATTTCTATGGTGAGAAAGGTTTACGATTTTTAGGCGTTACGATTTTATAATCGTCAGAAAATAAATTTAAAATTTATCATCATTACAGCCTTTACAGTCCACTGCTGGACATAGGCCTCCACAAGTTTACGCCAAAAATAACGTGAACTCATGTGTTTTGCCCACAGTCACCGCGCTGGGCAGGCGGGTTGGTGACCGCAGTACTGGCTTTGTCGCACCGAAGACGCTGCTGCCCGTCTTCGGCCTGTGTATTTCAAAGCCAGCAGTTGGATGGTTATCCCGCCACCGGTCGGCTTTTCAAGTTCCAAGGTGGTAGTGAAACTGTGATATCCCTTAGTCGCCTCTTACGACACCCACGGGAAGAGAGGGGGTGGCTAAATTCTTTAGTACCGTAGCCACACAGTACTAAAATTAATGTAAAAAGAATAATAATAGGTAAAGCATATTATTCTCATTTAAACATTAAGATTAAGATTTATATAAGTGATAAAGATGTGTGGATTCTGTGGCGCTGTATTTCATGCAAATTAATAGTATTAATTTTATAATAAAACTCAGTTTCTTTTTGTAATAGTTACTACGGAGTTTCTTGCCGATTTCCCTCTGCAGATTGTAACACTCTGAATTGGCGGTAGCACTTAATAAAAACAAATATAATTGTAATTTGTCGATTTAAAAGAGCTTTTGTAGCATACTTCAAGTAAATAATATTAGATATCGATTAAGACGATATTTTATAGAAAGTTAAATTAAAAATGTATATGACATTTTCGTTTCTAACCGATTTTTTTAAAAAGGATGTTCTTGCGACGGCTCGACTGTAATTTTTCGATTCGATTTTATTTTTTATATGTGTTACATCATAACTCTTACTTTCACTTGTTGTGCCGATTTTAATGATCCTTCCTTTAATCGAAAGATGGTGCTTATATGAGATCCGATTTAAATAAAATCGAGATCTGATGAGTACTTTTTTAGTTTTTAAAGTAATATTTAATATACCTTACTCATTTTTCGAATGTGTAAATTAAATTCGTTTTCTTCTCTTCATTATCAATACCAAGGTATTTTTGCTTCGCTATACTTAAGTCATAGTACAATAAGGTCAGTGTTTCGACAATTAATTATGTCGGTGAGAAAATCAATTACTCTTTAATGATGAATACACTTAAAAGGGTTCAAATTAACACTGAAACACAAAAGCGTACTTCGAGCATTTACGTATGGTATAAAGACAATAAAGAATGATAGCTATCTTGTTTTAATTTAAAATATGATGAATTGGCTGGATGGAAATTTATTATAGGAAACATCCGATAGTTTTACATTTATTGAACTGAATTTAATCAGTTTGCTAACCTTCCACTTGTGGGTGAAGAGCTCTATCTCCACATAATTGGAGCTTAATCCGTTCGATGATCCATTGCGGTTTGGATAACTAGCCATTCCATTTAATCATACCATAACAGCCGGGAACGATGGCTTTGTGTGCACAAGACACAATACCAGACATTAAGAGACGATCAGTCCTGAGCAGGAATCGAGTCTGTGATCGTTAGGCGAGAGGGTAACTTTCTGCGGATAGGCCAGAAAATTAATTGTGCAAATAACTTTACTTAAAACTCAGCTGAATACTTCAATAATAGCACAATTCCAATATAATTGGTACAACTTAAAAACATTGAACTCAAATAAAAAAAATATTAGTTTTTATCTGGGACATAAAGAGTTGCAACGTTATCGCATGTCATACGCCCATTAGATGTTTGCGTATAATTTACTTAATGTACGTATGGACCCAGAGTCACGGCACGCCAGCACTCACTTTTGATTATTTAAATCATTAAATATGTCTTCTAACATAAAAGTATAACTGTTTTAAAATTTACTGACCTGAAATACAAAACTGACTTTGATTAAAAGCCCTTATTTGATTTATTCACGTATTTTCGATTTAATTTTTAATTATTTGAAACATTAATACTTCGTCTTTTTGCCACTAAGTCATAAATGAAAGAAAGTGATAACAGTTTCAATACTTTAAAGATTATTATTCACTGTCAAACAACGTGTAACTTGTTTTTTAAATGCACTAATCTCGGAATCTGTAGATTGGATTCAAAATTCTTTTCTGATTCTCTATTCTTATTGAGTTAGAAAAACCTATTTATTGGAAAAAAATATAGCTTTTAGTACGCTGAATGATCATCACGCTCAACATAAGTAAACAAAGCTAGTGAAGCTGCCAAACATTATTTATATAAGATTATTATTTATATTGAAGCCTAGCATATCAGTTAAAATGCACGTCAAAAAAGCACAAGCGCCTAGATCGTGACAAAAATATTCATGACCATTAGAGGCAGGAAAACTTAATATTTTAATTTATTAAGTACGTATTATTTAAAATATTCCTCTCAAAGAGTTAGTTACTCCTAAGGTAACGTATATATGCCTCAAGTAGTAGCGGATAGTTAATAAAAAAGTAACGCCAATTTCAAGAATAACATAGAACATGTAGTCACTATTCGATGGACAAAATCGCGAGTACAGCTAGTTAAAATAAACCTGTAAAATTTAGGGCAAAGAGAGTTTTATGATTATGTGTTTAAACTAAGTAGACGGGTTTCGACTTGCATTATCACTGTTATTACACTAATAACACCTGTGAGATATACAAATAATACATTACGTTACGACATAACCTAATGAAAGTAGTCTGTTATGGTAAATGTTTAAACAGGAGCCGTACCAGTACAGTAGAGAAAAATCAGATAAATATCTCTTTTCACTCTACAAACCGACGTAATCTGAAATAAAAATACAGTATCGGTTGAAACGAATACAATCAATAAAAAAAACATTGATTGTCATTGCCAGTGTGACTCATCAAGCAATTCCCTCATGCAATGCACCCACACGACTCTCATTCATCTAACCCTACACAAGGAAACCGAGGGAACATATTTAAATGGGAAATGCCTGGAAATTGCTCACGCTATTGTTGTGACATCGAGGGGCGATTGGAACTGATAACGAGGGTATCTTTCTAAACGTTATTATAATATAGGTCCAAGAACCTATTTAAGTACAACTTATTGAGTGTATTGCCTACACTGATTTACAATCTATACAAATAAGTAAAATTGGAGTGTTTGTTTGTAATATTAAAATAACCTTGGTATAAAATTGGTGTAGGTGCCGTGTATACATCTATATACATTTAGTAAAAAGCGGTTATTTTAATATTACAAACAGACACCTTAATTTTATTATTTGTATAGATAGATTAATTAGCAAATTTAAACTTATAATAAATAAATAAATAATAATAATAAATAATCTTTATTGTACACCATAAAGAAACATTACAAAAAAAAGTGATACATGCAAAGAAAGATGTACAAAGGCGGTCTTATCGCTAAGAGCGATTTCCTTCAGACAACCTTTGGGCATAGGATATAGCGTAGAAAAAGAGAAGCGGTAGGGAAGTGTACAAACAGTTGATAAAGAATTGGCATATAGTTAACGAGCAATATTATATTAAAACAAGTAAATATACATACATATACACATACATACATACACAATATACATACACATACATATATGCAAATAAATATATACATATATACTACATATAGAAAATACAACACAATATATATATTTATGGAGATGCTAATGATATTTATGAAGTATTTAGCGACAAAAAATGCGCCTTGATATTTTTAAAAACAAGCAAGAGATTGAGCTTCTCTTATAGAGAGAGGAAGAGAGTTCCAAAGTTCTGAGAATTGGCCAACATCTATTTTTCATACCCAACGTTAACAATGGAAAGTTTCCGTTTTTAAACTGTAGTTCTTATCGACTGCATATTTGGTAAGAATCTCCTATATGTGATGTAGAAATGATCAATAAGCGGATTTTATGATAACTCATCCCTAATAAGGATTACGAGGGTCGGCGATAACAATGCCTTTTTTAAATGTATGTAACTCCGAAACTACTTAACCAATTTTTATCAAATTTTGTAAGCATCTGTAATTTGGTCCAACTTGGGAGATAGGGTAGTTTTTGTCTCAAGAGGACCTGGTAGGTGGCGCTGCTATCGGTATGGAAGCTATCAAATTTGGTAGCTGTTTTCCGAGCAACGTCTGCTGGTCAACGTCTGCCGGACCCAGTTATTACCAGTTATACCGCTTTTCTACGCCCTGTTCTATACCCAAAGGTTGTCTGGAAGAAATTGCTTTTTTAGCGATAAGACCGCCTTTGTACATCTTCCTCTAATTGTACTACTTTTATTTCTATCTTTTAATGGTGTGCAATAAAGAATATATATATTATAATTATATATAAATCTATACTATCATATAGAGGTAAATTTTTTAGCTTTGTTTGTTTGTAGGGGGTAATCTTCGCAAATACTGATCCAATCATGGAAATTCTTTCACTAACAGAAAGCTACACTATTCAGGAGTATATATTTTTTATTCAGTGAAAAATAATACTATATGTAAATCAAGTTGGAGAAATGCGAGCAAAATGAAAACTTTACTATATATTTGCATTACAAAAATAATTAACGCCCAACGAAGTGGGCACGAGTCGGCTAGTCTAGAATATAAGGCGTTTTATATTATCTACATGAAACAAAACTAATTTTTTTTAAACAACTACGTTAGCAAACTTAACATAAATATATAATTATAATTTATAATATGTTAGTAAGTGTTTTATTTCGATAAATTTATACTTTTTTCTTATACTCGATAATTTAATATTTATTTATTTATTTATTTAATATTCGGAAAACCAACAGCACAAATAACAACACATAGCAAATTGAACTAAACAACATTTGGCTAATGAAAGGTCTTCACGTATAAGAATATAGAAGTAATGTATAATAACGTCACACTGTTGACATATTTTAACATTACATTATCAAAACCGAGATATTTTTTTAGTTATTCTTATAACAATAATACTAAATAAGGTGTGATACACAAAAGATTCCACCATATTATCTTTTTCAATACTATTTAGATGTTGTTAGTCTGAACTTGAACTCACAATTATATAATTATAACCCACCGGTTCCCTCCACATTGTAATTTCTACGCTACATGCAATAACTAGAGCTTAGTAATAATAATTGTATTTGCTCGCAAATGAAAAAAAAAACGACTTCAATTACATCGACAAGTAATACAACGTAGGTACACGAAAAAAATAGTCGAGTAAATACGCGTTATCAAAGATTACTCAAAAAGCTTTAATCTGATCTTGATGAAATTGAAAACGTGACCACACGATAAATACCAGCTTTCGATTAAAATAAAAATCATCAAAATCGGTACACCCCGTAAAAAGTTATGCGGTATAATACAACGTCGGTCGACAAAAAAATGGTCAAGTAAAGACGCATTTTTAGAAATAGCTCGAAAAGTAGTTGTTATATCTCAAACAAATTTAAATGGCACCAAATGACGCGCATCGCCTTTCGATTAACAAAATTTTTGTCGAAATCGGTCCTCCCAGGCAAAAGTTCTGATGTAACATACATAAAAAAAAGTAATCGAATTTAGAACTCCTCCTTTTTTGGAAGTCGGTTAAAGATATAATTAACGCCTCACATTCAACGACCTCTCACTAGGATTTACTTTTTTGTGGGGGATCGGAAAAACGAATAATATACAAGTATAAACGCTCAGATCATTGAAAACGTTTGAATGCCATATAGAAATGTTGGCATGAGCGGAGATCGAATCCGCGACCGCCAGCACAATCAGCCAGTGTTGAAGCCACTGTGCTAATGGTCTTCAACATCTTCGAAATTATTGAAATTTAATCAAATTAACTTCAAATTTATCGTATTGTAATAGTTCACTAAGTTATTCAATTTTCATTGGACTGGCTTTGACACGTTTATTTCCAAGTTTATTAATCCAATTGAGTTTTTAGCTCAATAGCTTAAGTATTTTAGGCGTAAAACATTTGAAAATGTAATAACTTTTACTAACCTCGTTAAACATCTTTTCCGCTAAAATAACTAATGGATTTAAAAAAATATGATGAATTAAATAACTTTATTTATGCCTATTTTACATTTTATTAGGTACATAAGAAAGGGGGCGTTCATTAAATACGTGAGATGTTTAAGAAGGGAGGGGGTCGAGTCAAATCTCATCTAATCTTACGTTGGAGAGAGGGGCAATATCGGCAAATATCACGTAATTTTTTTTCTGATTGAAACAAAAAATATATATACTATTTTGGTCCATTTAATGCAGATTGTACATGATAAGATTTAATCTTAAGCGTTATCGTAATAAGATTAAGATCATTCACTAATTCGTTCGAAAGAAAATAATTTCGTTCATACTTCGACGTTATACGTCTACTGACTGTCAAACCACCATATTTGTTTTTTGCCAACGGCTTAGAGTGGCTAAATTAAAACGAAGTTGAAGGAGCAGATGATTTTACTGAAAATCATATGAACATGTTGATTCCAATAGTCTCGCGAGTATCTCAATTTGGTTCTCATCAAATTCTAGTTTATCTTATATATAAAATTCTCGTGTCACAATGCTAGTTACCATACTGCTCCGAAACGGCTGGACCGATTTTTATGAAATTTTGTGTGCGTATCGGATAGATCTGAGAATCGGCCAACATTTATTTTTCATACCCCTAAGTTATAATGGGGGATGGGGATTAAGGGGATTAATAACATATATGGCAAAACAACGTTTGTAGGGTCAGCTACTATTTCAAAAAATTCAATGTTGATATATCACTGCAATGTGTAAACGTGTGCCACACATACAGAACTATATTACATATACATACACATACATAAATATGTAAACATACATAACTCACAATTAAACATGGTTACGCGATGGCAACTAATATTGAACGCAGTTGAAAAAAACTGTTTACTTTTATGGAATATATTTATTCATAATGAAGTTACAGCCAAAAATATAATGAATAAATTTACAGACGAAATGAAGTGTGAATGACAAGAGACGCGCGTGATATCAGCTTGGCAACACCTTACAGTTCAAAAATCAGGGTGCGAGCGACCGTCTAACAGCAAGGGCGCTTGCGAGCATGACTTCACACACGCCTTTTTACCTTAATGAGGTTCTTAATACACCATCTTTATATACAATATACTCTTTTATTAATACGAGATAGTCACTTGGAAATATTGAAAGCTTGTGGTATTTTAATAATATTGATTTGAATACACTTTGCATCATACTCGTACAAATCATTACAAGTATATCAGCACTGTACTAATGACAGTGCTTTATTTACTTAGACTTTTAATAGACCCTAGACATTATTTGAATGTCAAGAAAGTATCGTAATCAAACAGTACATTATTACAAATACAATTAACATACACGGGTAAAATTCCAGTCATTTTATTTATCTTCGAGAGAGCAGAACGCCTCCTATCTCGTGTATAGCCACTGAGGCACATAGTCGTGGAGCTAATGAGGTACCCGTTGAGTGTCGATCGCACAAGGAAAACACCCTACAATGCAATTTCTTATCCTAGACTTTGAGTATTCTTAAACAAGGCGGCTTAGTTATCATGACTTCGTTACTCAGAATCATACTTGTAGTTTTGAAACCTTACATTATCATTTATTTTCTACTTTTCAATGTTACTTTGTTCGTAAATACTTATAATTTATATCTTTATTTATTTATTTTTACATTAACGTATCTTTTTTAACCTCATAATTTTAAGCCTATTTAAAAGAAAAGAGATAGGAAACCATTATTTCAATAGCGGGTCATTTGATGGTTATTTTAGTTCAGTCTAGATCGTTTATTTGTTCAAAAAACTTAAACTAATTATTAGTTTAAAGATTTTTTTTTTTATTTACTTTAATCTAATCTAAATAACAGGATCTTAAGATTAGACTCAGACTTCCCCAATAAAATTTTTTTAATTTAAAAAGTCCGTTTATTGACAAAGGCGCTAGATAGGCTATAAAACATCAGAACTAAAATCGAAACAGCAATCGATGCGGGTAACACCGTACGGTTTTTCTATTTATTTATAATAGTTCTCAATAAATATATTTTTCGACAGTTATAATTTTATACCAATAGGATAGTACGTTTAGTATGTCATAGATGTTATGCTTTCTTGAAGCCCCGTAAAAAGTATGTATTTATGTTTAAGAATATTTATTTATATTTATACGAACCATTTAATTCATAGGAAAAAGATAAAGATGGATACTTTTATAACTCTTAAAAGAAAAGGTAATGTGACGCTATTTGTAGCGTCTTTTACGTAGTCAAACCCTTTTAAACCTCAGTCCCATATTCACTCTTAAATAACTTTAAATAAAACAAATTAACCCAAGTTTAATGAGCACAATTTAATAAATTCAAATTATTTTACCGTTGTCCCATATCCCAGGGGGGAGGGAGACAAATCCTCTAAACTACTTTGACCCGCTAGCTCACCGCTGTTTTGATTAACTAAAGTTTACGCTCGTCCAATATTACAAAATGTCTCGTTTTATAAGTTATCAACTTTCTTAATAATACGCTGCCATGATTTATTTTAATAAAATGTTTCGTTTTTAATGAAAAAACCATGAAAAGAGAAAATTATTAAATATAAATTGTTTACCTGCGGCTAATTTTTCCTTTGCCTTGTTAGAAACCCTTAGAGTACCTAAATTAGTACACTGGCATTATAAAGAGGTAAATAGACACAAATACGACAAATTAAAACTAACTAAAAACTAGGATATTCTTATGTCACCCAAGCCTGTTACAGCTACTACTAGTGTGCTAGTACTTGTGTGCTATTTCACTGCGATTACAACAAAGAAAACGGAGATTAAAATTTTAGAAACTTCCAATGAGAGTATGTAACTGTGAATGTTTTAAACCTATCTTAGATTAATAGAATTGACATAGTTATAACAAATTGATAAAAATATTAGGTATGCTGCCTCTATGGTGAGACATAATGCTGGTCATTTGTGATGAGTACCATAATGTTAAATGACTTGACTAAATCAATTACGTCGCTTTCAGGACTAAAGTTACGAATCGATAGTTTCGAAACGTATACAGCCTGTAACATCCCACAGTTGGGCATAGGCCTCTTTCTCCCTACAGGAGTTTCGAAACAGCTTCATCCAAATCTTGGTATTCAAAGCCCTAATCTATCTTAGTGTGTAACCAATAGGTTGGTCTTATTCGTCACGTTACATACAACTAAAATCGTTGTGAAGTTTGACACTCGTTCATCACGGCCGTTGGTTTTGTAAGTGCAATCTATGCTGTTCCGTCTGCTGCAATAAATACTTGGGTTTCAGTGTTTATTACGATTAGATCGAAACGCTGCTTATCTCGTTGCGCTGAAGGTTTATAAAATATCTAATAAATGAAATCTACTTAAGAATTGATGACAGATGATTTTACTTTTGTCAAATGGAGTCTGTGATTAAGAACTAGTAATTTATAGCATTCGTTAAACTATTTTACCAGAGTATATCTTGATATATAACTAACACATTTTAAAAATCATCAGTTCTAGATATAAAATATCAATAAACAGACGATAATAAGTTAGTTTTTTGTAAAATTACCAGAAATGTAAGAATATGAATTTCTTTTATCTCAACAACTATCTAAAGCATCAATGAAATACCCGAAACATTTTGAAGCGAGTTTAATATTTACGATTTTTTTCTTCGTGTAGCTTGTTAACGCTATAAGGCGTAAACTGAAATGATTCAAAGTCTTAAATAGGATGAAGGAGGCAATTTTCACCTGCCATAACATTCAGTACGTTAAAGTTCCCTATAAAGCCCACGTATACCTTAATAACTGCGATTTTACAGATTACCTTGGGGAGAAAGCAAACTTAATCTTGTTGGTAAAAAATATATGATTGTTGACAGTTTATTTTAAAATTATAATATTTATTTTAATCTCTCAGTAATAATTTGCACTCCTTAAGCCTTGTTATGTGTAACAAGTTTTTATTTGTTGACTCGATTATTATGACAATTATCAAAGTAACAAAAATGCATCTAAAAATATCTTATTATATTTGTTGATACCTGCAGATATTTGACCATCGTATAATATGATGGTCAAACATGTGCTGGTATCAGTGGTTTGAACCTAGTTAAAATCATCGAGTAAATTATCGATAAAAATCTAACGTTAAGACATGAAAAGAAATATTGGCTCTCGTTTCTAAAACTAAAACATGACATGATTCCTGGATATATTTTTTTTTACTAAGAGAGTAAATTTCCCATTACTCGCCCGTCTCGTTTGTATTAGGTTGAATCTTTTATAAAGACGAGGCATGTCCCGCAAGCGCGGCGTCTAATGATGATTTACTAGTGCGAGTTCCCGCGGGCGGCGTAATTTTCCCTTAGACCGACCGCACTCTATTGTCCGAGCCAAAGTGAAAACAAACTAAGAACTCCTCCGTTTAATCATTCATTCCACCGACCTGAGGTTTTATTTAGATTTATTTCTACTATTGTCGGTCAAGTCGTGTATATACAAAGACTTTCTACGACCTTAATACCGATTTAATATTCTGACTAATTTTCCCGTTTCTCTTTTAAACAGTTCTTTACTCGAATAAACATATATTTTTCATACATAGTTATAAAAGTTTTGTAATTTAGAACTTTTTCGTGTAATTCATTCTCGAATTTCTCTCTGGAGGAACGGATTTATTAAATATAAATGTTTTTAGTTTAATATAAATTCGAGATAATAGTTAATTTGTTACTTTAATTAATATTAATTATTTTAATATTCTTTACATTTACTTTAATGTAACAGCTTCTAAAAATTTCTTTACTGGGTAAAGATAAAGCATTGCATAAAAGCTGTTTAACTGCAGGCTTACTTACTGAATAGTTTGCCTATCAGTGTAACAATCACGTAAGTCAAAGGTGGATAAGAAACAATAATACCGTCGACTAGGTGATCCACATAACCGTATCTTAGAGAAGACAAATTACTGAAAACTTACTCTTACGAAACAGAAGTAACATAAGTGCATTTATGAAATTTCAAATGAATATATAAAAAATGATTGAATTTTTTTATAAACCTATCAGAAAAATTCAATTCTCTCTGGGCCACACAAATTTCGCGTGATGTGTGTTTGACATCACTGCGTTATAACAATGCCTGCGTTATAACAATGTTGAGACCCACAAACTCGGCTCCGCTGAGTCTCATTGGAGTTTTTTAAGGATCGTTTTATTTTTATTTGTTCAAAAATACAAAATACACATCATCATTTCATCATTATTTCAGCCTATCACAGTCCACTGCTAGACATAGGCCTCCACAAGTTCACGCCCAAAATTGTGGTAACTCATGTGTGTTGCCCATAGTCACCACGCTGGGCAGGCGGGTTGGTGACACACAAACAAACACATACTTAACACTTATTCATAAGCCTGCCACAAAAACTCACAAGAGTTTATCCGGACAAGCCGCCGCGTCGCATACCATATTATCATATAATATTTATACCGTACCGTACCATATTATAGCAATTAAAACTAAATTAAGGTAATTACCAAAGTTTTGTGACTATTAAACGCTTAAATATTTCAATAAATGTTCTTTTAGTGATCTTCTATATTTGCGTCTGTCCAGGTATTATAACTTTTGTAGGTCTTCGGGAAGTTCATTAACGAATACGGGTATAATGGTATTTAACATTCTAGCTCCGTAAAAAATTCTATCATTCAGTACAATTTTTTTTTAGTTTTGAATTTTTCTTAAGGTATGGGTCTACGCCTTTAACGCCGCGTTGGCGCAACGGTTATAGCCATGGATTGTACCTGTTGCGCTGGCGGTTGCGGGTTTGATCCCCGCACATGAAAAACATTTGTATTGGCCATACACGTGTTTGCCGTGGTCTGGGTGTTTGTGCAGTCCTTGTGGGTCTACTCACCGTGCCTCGGAGAGCACGTTAAGCCGTCGGTCCCGGTTGTTATCATGTACACCTGATAGCGATCGTTACTCATAGTAAGGAATATATTGGCCAACCCGCATTGAAGCAGCGTGGTGGATTAAGCTCTGATCTTTCTCGTACATGGGAAAAGAGTCCTATGACTAGTAGTGGGATATTACAGGCTGAGGCGATGGTTCTACATTTTTCGATTAATAAAAAAGGAACATTAACTTCGTTTATACTGTGTGTGTTTGTTGTAGATATTTATTTATTTAATAATTGTGTTTCTTATCAAACAAAATAATAGCGTTACTAGCAAACGAAAAAAAAAAACGATTTCAATTACATCGATCAGTAATACTATAACCTAATACTTAGATCTGCCACACATTTAAATAGGACCACCTGACAAGCACCAGATTGGGAATAAAAAAAATCACATCAAACATAATAATTAAACAGTCAAATTGAGACCCTTTGCCTATTTGAAGTCGCTTAAACACATTGGTACTACCGTGTAGTGCGAGTTGTTGTACCTATATATTATTGTTTCAATGTTATCATAGTATGATAATAATATACAAATGTATGAAGTACCTGTTGGAAGGTGAAGGGAGTCCGGGTCCTGTGGGCGAGCTTAATTAACTCCCAAACGAATATTAAACGTTGGTAAATAGCCGTATTTGTTCAATATTACCGGTATCCTTCGTGGACACGTACGGACAAACGGTCCGCACGTCATTTTGTTTTATACGTAACATTGTTTTTATTGCCGCTTTCTTGATTTTCTCAGCGTGATTTATTTCAAATAAAGAATTGAAATTAAGGTTTATCGGGCGTATACGTTTTGTGTAACTATTAAATTTGGTTGAATTATTTATTAGGTTTCAGTCATTTATATTTTAATTAAGAGAGTCGTGGTATTTATCGATGGTTTAAGATTATTTGTTTTTGAAATTAAATTGTGTTAAATGTTTTAAAATTAACTGAAATTTGAAATTAAATAACGGAAGAGGTTTCTTATGCTTTTTATTTAAATTTTCTAATTCATTTTAGAAGATAGCATAGACCACCGTTGTAGCGATAAGGCTGCCTTATATATATTTCGTCTCTTTTTCTCTATATAAATCACAACATCGATTGTATGAGGTTCATACGCGTACAATGAAGTTTGTATATTATTCATTACAAATCTGATTAAAATATACAAGCATATGTTCTAACGTTTCTCAAGGTTGGTTTCCTTTTCTAACCTAAGTTTACCTAACAAATAATGGAATGCTGGATGAAATTTGCTTAGAAGTTGTCTTTTTGAGTTTCATGAAAGTTGATGAATGTAATTCATTCTTATGGATATGGACACTTGGTACGGAAGTAAAGCAGTGTTCTTGATGGACACTTGGTACGTAAGTAAAGTAGTGTTCTTGTTAATCAGCTACAAAACGTTATTTACTGGTTAAACAGAGACTGAAAAGAGTAACAGTACTTATCATTTCAATTATCATAATTGTATTTGCTAGCAAACGAAAAAAAACCGACTTCAATTACATCGACAATTAATACAATGTAAGTAGACGAAAAAAATTTACAAACGCACTAGTCGTCACTACGATTTTCGAGGGTTTCCCTCGCTTTATCTGGGATTCCATCATCAGATCCTGGTTCCCTTATCATGGTACCACCCTTGGAATATATCCTTTCCAACAAAAAAAAAAGTATTACCAAAATCGGTTCATAAACGACGAAGCTATCTCCGAACTGAGTAACTTAACTTTTTTGAAGTCTGTTAATAATTACAATTAAATAAACGGAAAAAATGTAAGTCATCAATAAGTAAAAATATAAATCATCATTAAACAAAAATGAAAAGCTATTTAATTATAAAACTGCTAATACGTAGTTTGGATAGATTTTCGAACAAAACTAATTTAGAACCGAACAAACTTTTTGTTTTTAAATGAATAGCCTGAAATTATAACGATCAATTCAAACAAAATCATACAGTTGTTATTTGTATAATATTTTGGGTTAATTTAATACAGTTCAAACAAATTTTTTAATGTAAAATTTGGTTTTTTTTTACAAACTTTAATGCGTATTTCATTCTCTGATCTCTGTGACCTCTGAAAAACAATCATTGGAAACTGAAGTTATGGCAACAACAACTGTCTAAACTAAGCTCAACGGCGTAGAAAAATGGTAAGTAAAAAAGGTTTCATATATATTGAATATAACAAACAAAAATCGCTGCAGATCAGCTTGGAACATTAATCTCTATCTTACCTTCTTCACAAAAGAAGCTCACTGCCAGAAGTGGGATGCTGAAACGCTAATTATCATAGTTGAATTACACTTGAGTGCAAGTCATAGCACTATAATAACTAGCCCATATTTTCAGACACGTAATAAAGACCCTTATTTTTAACCAACTTCCAAAAAAGGAGGTGGTTCTCAATAATTTAATCGAAAGCTGATGTTTATCATGTGGTCACATATAAATTTTATCGAGATCTGATAACTACTTTTTGAGTAATCTTTGATAACGCGTAGTTACTTAACTATTTTTTCGTCGATCTACGTTGTATTACTCTTTGATGTAATTGAAGTCGGTTTTTTTTTCGTTTGTCTGCAAACACAATTATTAAAAACACAACACACCACACCACTTTGACCAATTTAGAGAACCCTTTGATATTCTCAAAACATGTCAGAACTACTATTGCAAAGTTAGATGCATAGCAGTGACATCTTACTGTCTGCCGACTAACTTGCAGCTCACGTACAAAGTTTTGAATCTGATTGGAGACACTAGTGACATGTTAGACAAGTATGAAAATATCCCAGCACCTCAGACGACGAGTTACAATTCGCCTGCTGGGTTTTCTTATACTACGGAAGAAAAGACGAGAATTTTAAATTCGTATTAATTATGTTCAATAAATTTAAATCATTTTTTCGGGAAAATTCAAGTGAATTTTAATAAACTCTTATATTTTATAGTTAAATTGACTGCAGTGACACTGGTGTATAATTTAATTTTGTCATTAAAATTAAAATAAATTTTAATAGAGTGAACTGTGTTGTAATTCTTCATAAAATATATAATTTTACGATTAGATTTGTTACAAAGTGATATAAAAACAGATTTTTTGTTGCAATTAAATTCTATAGTATACTTTATTATTTGTATATAATATATTCGTATATCATTTACACATATAGTAAATGGTTAATGGTTATACGGTACATTACGGTATAATTGAATCGATCGCTCGAATAATAATAGAGCATATAATAATAATAAATAATACAAATTTACGTAGATAATAAAAAACGTAACAAAATCATTTGAGATTCAAATAAAATAATGTTATGTTAATTTAGGAGCTAGTTATAAGCTGTTTTGATTAATTCGTCCAAATTTTATTATTCTTTAAACTAGCTATGCGCGCGACTTCGTCCGCGTGTAATTAAAAAAGTTATTGTTCAGTTCGCAGAGTTACAAAATAAATCAATTTCTAAAATAAAAGTAGCCTAAGTTACTTCTTATTACATCAGCTATCTGCTGGTAAAAGTCCCGTCAAAATCTGATCAGCCGTTTCAGAAATTAGTCGGAACAAACAGACAGACAGAAAAACAAAAATTGTAAAAATTGTTATTTTGGTATATGTACCGTGTGTATAATACATCCATATGCATTTAGTAAAAAGTGTTTATGATAATATTACAAACAGGCACTCTAATTTTATTTATTTATATAGATAACATTCCTCATTCATGACGAACACGCCGTATCCCCTACGTTTATTATGTGAAAAACATGCATCACTCATATGGGGGCACGATTTTTATGAGTCATCGATATAATTTATGGACTTAATTATAACTCCCTCATTTAATTAGATTAACTCTACTAACTAACTTTAGACTTTTTTCTTAGAATACATAAATAATTTTTATAATTTAACCTTCTTCTGTAAATCCTATATTATTTTTTTAAGAGGCCACACAAAAATACAAGTACACAATTACAAAGCGAAGAGGAAAAAAACGTAGGAATTGAAAACGTAATAACAAACGACAAAAGAACACACACACACATTAACGTATAATTACATAGATGTATATCAAGTTATATGGACCCGAGCGACATCTCGGAACTTGTTTTAGTCAAATATTTTAATTGTTAAATCAAATTTTTTTTTTAAATAATACTAGATCGGCAAACAAGCGTACGGCTCACCTGATCGTAAGCCATTACCGTAGCTTATAGACGTCTGCAACACCAGAGGCATCGAAAGCGCGTTGCCGATCCAATCCCCTATCCCCCCTCCTCTCCCAGAAGCTCTAGTCACCTTACTCACGAACAGGAACACACAACTGTTTGAAAACAGTATTATTTCGCTGTGGTCTTCTGTTGGTCGACCCCAGTTGAGCCGCTCCATATTTTGAGCAGAAATTTCCTGCTGTGTCCTACCTCAGTTAATATTTTTGGGTTGCCTGGAATAAACGGCTAGTTAGATATGGCTGCTAATACGAAACAATATTATACTAAACTAAAGTTTTGTTTCATAATGTATTTGTAGTGTATACTAAAAAATATACAAATAAATTAATTAATCTCATAGCGCATTTATTTTTGTATTCTACCTTACTTTACAAGTAAGGTTTTAGGCTGTGATACTACAGACCACAGAGAGGTTCACAGGATAGGAGCGGTAAACATACAGTACGCTCTGGCATGTTGAGGCTGCAGTATAGCAGAGAGATTAAATACCAGCAACTAATATGAGACTACTACAAAGTAGTTGTAATATTAATTGACTCTTACAGTTTATAACAGAACAAATTATTTAGTTGGAACTGTCTGATTATAACTAATTTTGTACGTTTAAGATATTATTTTATTTAGATAATTAAAATTAAAATTATAAATACTAATAACAAATAAAAACATATTTCATAATTAAAAGTTACTCAGTAATTTGAACTGGGTTAAAAAATACATGGCATACTGAAACGAAATAACGGAATACCATTAATATTAACTTTGTTCAATAAAATATGTTGTTTGTTCGTTATAACACTAACTTCAAGAGATGTCGTGTTTAATATAGTCACAGTAATTGTATATGCTTGCAAACGAAAAAAAAACCGACTTTAAGTGTAGTCGAAAAATAATAAATTAATTATTATAGACAACTCAATAATTGTGTTTGCTTGGAAACGAAAAAAAACCGATTTCAATTACATCGACAAGTAATACAACGTAACTAGACGAAAAAAATTAACAAACGCACTAGTCGTCAAGGGTTTCCCTCGATTTCTCTGGAATTCTATCGTCAGATCCGGGTTTCCTTATCATGGTAGCACACTTGAAATAGCTCCTTTCCAACAAAAAAAAATCAAAATCGGTTTATAAACGAAGAAGTTATCCCCGAACATACCTTTTAAAAAAAAGTAAAATATATACAGTCGAATTGAGTAACCTCCTCCTTTTTTGAAGTCGGTTAAACAGTACTCATAAGGCACCTATCGATAAAATTTAAATGACAAGCACGAGCTATCGATTACAAATCGTCAAAATTAACAAAATAGGCATACTCGATAAAAATATATGTGGTAACGCATTTAAAAATACAGTCATATTGAGAACCTCCTTCTTTTTTTGAAGTCGGTTAAATAAAGATTTCTCCTTATTAAAGTAGATACTCAAAAAATGAAGTGATTATATTTTACCGAATTGGTTAGTATTAATAGTGACTTCGTTCAATGGATATGTTGACTCCTATTATACTTCATTTAATTTATGCCTACTATCTGTAAATATTTAGTTCTTAAGTTGTGAATTGTAAATATGTATAATATTTTGTATAAATAAATTACATTTAAGATGTGTTACATTTATAAATGTATCTTAAAAACATTAAAAAAAATATATGCTTAATATTATTTTATTCACGGAATATTTTAACTTTTGTTATTCAACAGAATAAATTTGAAATTATGAAACCTATATTTATCTATAATTATTCTGTTGACACTAAAGTCACAAGAGTCATGACCGAAAGATAAATAAAAAGTAAAATGAATTAAAACAATCATATTAGTGCGTTATATAACGCACAATGGACATTATTTTTCATGAAATAGGACAAATGATTCATTTTAGTAAAATAATTCCATCTCACAGTTTTGTTCAAGTAGGAGTTCATGTAAGAATTTGAAATTTTAAAGTGTTATTTCGAATATTATATATTTATTGATTAGCCCGTTGCCGCACTTATCTGGGCTAAGGGGTTGGGCAGTCGCTTTCTGCTCCAGTGGGTTCAATACTCCCCAGTCTGAGTGTAATATTTATGTATTATGTAAATTTACATTTATTTATCCAAAACTCAGGCATTAAATTCCTACACTAGGAACAGACGCGTATCTACTCTACTCTAGGATATATCTATCTAAACACAGGCCAAGTCAATCGCAAACGGCTTAGTAGCTTCTATGTGTTTCGATTTATTGTATTTGTTAATACGGTTATAAATTAACCGATCGCACTCTTCGGGCAAGTATGTGTACATCTGCGCATGCGTACGCGTCGTTTAGACTTTTAAATATAGACCGTCGCGAGAAATTTGCCGACCCATTTTATATTCGTTCACAACCAACGACATATTTTAACCTCAAAATTAATATAATTTCACAATACTTTATATCTAATTTTTGTACACATCAAATTTTCAATTAGCTTGTGTTATGAAGTGAAATTTCAATAATCTTTTTACATGAGTGAATGTGGACTAAGTGTTAAAAATAATAAATCTACCATGAACAGTGCAGTGGTAATTATATTATTGCTGTGGAAACAGGGTAAATTATTTCCATTTTAATGAAATTCCAATCAATTGTCGTAATGAAGGCTTTCAGAATTCCTCGAATTATGTTTGTTTGCAGTAATAATAGGTACATTAAAAGTGTGAAGTACTTTAAATTATGACTATGCTATAAAATCAAATATATATTTCATATGAACGAAAAATATCCAATAAAATGTTAATTATTATGTAGATAATTGCTTGTTTTGTATATAAAAATAACCTAGGCAAATTTTCAACTATAAACATCGCGTATTCCACTCACGTTTTACTACACATAAAAGCGGCGAGTTACGGAAAAATATAAATGAAAACGGGAACGTTTTAAACATAAAAGTTTGCAATTTGTTGAATATAGGAAACAAATGAAAAACTTAGATGGAGATCGCTCAATGATTTTTTTAATAATAATGAATAATTGTTCGTAATAAAGTCATAATTTTACAACATATTTATTTCAACGTAAATAAGATTTTTGACTTCATGATCTACGGGTGTATTCTCGGTTATCTACTTAACAACTTAACAACAAAATATAATAACGACGGCGTAAGAGAAGTTATTATGATAATAGTTACGCCTTCCGCATAATTTCCCCGTTGGACTGCAGGGATAAAAACTAGCTATGTGTCATTTTCAATCTCCAACTATCTACGTACCAAGTTTCTTCTCAATTAGGTCAGAAGTTGGAAGACTAACAAACATTTATTCATTCTCACAAACTTTTGCATTTATTATATTAGTAGAGCAGGATAACGTATTCATAATAAGAATATTTTTAACTGAGGTAGGGCACAGCAGGAATTTCCTGCTCAAAATATGGAGCAGCCCGACTGGGGTAGTACCTCGACCTTACAGAAGATCACAGCTAAATAATACTGTTTTCAAGCAGTATTGTGTTCCTGTTGGTGAGTAAGGTGACCAGAGCTCCTGGGGGGATTGGGGATTGGGTCGGCAACGCGCTTGCGATGCTTCTGGTGTTGCAGGTGTCTATAAGCTACGGTAATCGCTTACCATCAGGTGAGCCGTATGCTTGTTTGCCGACCTAGTGACATAAAAAAAAAATATGGTATTCGCAAACGCGTTAATTTATTATTATGATAATTAACATTGCATTGTTTGTAAGTAAAGTTACCGGCCGGCATTTTATAACCAAATCTGCAGTACGAAGTTCCTCATTATTGCAAAAATAATTATTATATAATTAATATGATTTTATTGGTACGAAGTTCCTTACGGCAGGCTGGGCGACCGAACTGAAAAAAATGTGATACTAAAACCGTAAGAAAAATATATAACGGAAGTGACGTAATATCAGTCACACGACTGTATAACATGACGTTTGTAAAACTAAAATATTACTAGTAAACCTTAAATTTTTTATGTAATTTAATACTGTCGACAGTGCTGTGTGGCTACGGCACTAAAGAATTTAGCCACCCCCTCTCTTCCCGTGGGTGTCGTAAGAGGCGACTAAGGGATAACAAGGTTCCACAACCACCTTGGAACTTAAGAAGCCGACCGATGGCGGGATAACCATCCAACTGCTGGCTTTGAAATACACAGGCCGAAGACGGGCAGTAGCGTCTTCGGTGCGACAAAGCCAGTACTGCGGTCACCAACCCGCCTGCCCAGCGTGGTGACTATGGGCAAAACACATGAGTTCACGTTATTTTTGGCGTAAACTTGTGGAGGCCTATGTTCAGCAGTGGACTGTATAGGCTGTAATGATGATGATGATGAATACTGTCGACAAAAATAAATAAAGACATATGTTTTTTTATTTCACTTAATAGTTTGAATTATTATTATTATTATTATTTTGTTTGATTTATTTTATTTTACGGTATTTGTATTTTTTTAAAATACTAAATTTCCTAAATACTTTTATATACTTCATTAAAAACCAATCAAAAAAATAAAAAAAAAATCAAGTACTAGATATATATAAAATTCAATTTTTTTTTTCAAATTGTGTTGCTTCTATACTATATGAAGGAATTTCGTTCCTACCTGGTGTCCCATGACATCACCTAATTTTTTTAATATAGAATCGTAATTACTTTGCTGAACTAAAAGCAGTATTATTTATTTATAAATCATTTACTATATTTTGTAAAATTCTCGTCAAAATTTCAAGCCGCTTAAAAAAGAAGAGATTAATTTGAAAACCATAATTTTGGGATCCCAACTAGAAAGTATTTGGTTTTACATAGCTTTTTATTAAGGAGTATAAGCTATAAAACATCCTTCAAGAGTTGTGAGTTTTTTTTTAAATGTTGATCAATCGGACAAGAATCAAAACTAACACGGATGATACGATTTTTTAAAAATAATCCAAGTATTATGTACAGATATTTTGCATGCTCGTACGTGATAACTTGCGTATATATTTTTATGTTCCATTTAATTGGTAAAATATTGCATAAATCGTAGCCGGATAAGATTTATCTGAGGTAGGGTACAGGAAATTTCCTGCTCAAATATGGAGCAGCCCGACTGAGGAAGTACCTCGACCTTATAGAAGATCACAGCTAAATAATACTGCTTTCAAGTACTGTTGTGTTCCTGTTGGTGAGTTAGGTGACTAGAGCTTTTTGGGGAAACGGAGGATAGGGTCGGCAACGCGCTTGCAATGCTTCTGGTGCTGCAGACGTCTATAAGCTGCGGTAATCGCTTATCATCAGGTGAGCCGTAAGCTTGTTTGCCGACCGAGATATATATATAAAAAAAAAATTCCAAGAATGTAATCAGAATTTCTCCCATTGCAAAGTAATCCGTACTTTATGAGCAATGAATATGCATCAATCTTCTTACTACCATTAAAAGCAGTACAGAGTTAAATATTAGTAGATACAAATAAATAAAATTGAAGAGTATTTTTATATTACGAAAACAATTTTTTACACATCACGTAAATGTTTAGATGATAAAAGAATAAAATTTTCGAATTTCTAGCTTTCTTTGTTTAAGCTAAACTTCGAATTAGCCACACTGACTTTTTTTAATGTGCGAATAATTCGCACTAAAGAAGTATAATAATTATCACTTTACAAAATTACAAAAAAGTATTTATGCGTGAGTTGATTTGAAATTGAACAAAAAATTTACCAACCGTCAATCACGGTGACGTTGTTTCAAAATTAAGCCGTCATAATAATTATATGTAATTTAAATTATTACTTAACTTACAAAATCAAAAGCAATAAATAATATTTTTTTTAATTGTTGATGTCGGTAAAGCAAGCAATTATCTATAAAATGATATATAATGTATGTGGAGTAATTGCGAGGTTTTTTCTAAAAAGGGAGGCAAACATCTTAAACCTTAGCGTTTTAATATATATGATAATAATTTGAGAAACAAATCTATAATTACGTGATAATGATATTTAACGAACATCAAACAATAGCTAACCATGTTGTCCATGCATTCCAGCTGTGGTAGAAAGCATTCGTATCCTTGACCTTCGAGTGCCAGGCCATGCTGCCGAGGGAGGTCAGGCTTTGCTGGGATGTCAATTTGACCTGGAAGGAGACGACCTCTACTCCGTCAAGTGGTATAAAGATGGCAGGGAGTTTTATCGATATGTGCCTTCAAGCAGCGAACAAACGAGCTACTTTCAAATGCCAGGAGTTTTTGTTGATGTCAGTATAAAATCTATTATCGTACTTTGACAAGCTGTACAAGTTTGACCAGCCATATGTTTAAGACAGGCCTTACCTTTCTTCTGTTTAGAAGGTATTTTTATTAAATTCAAAATGATTGACAATTTTTCTAAAAAGAGTAATTGCGAAGCTTCTTTCTTATTCTTCTCTGCAATATACATTCTGCAATCTACATTCCGAATATTCTGCAATATACATTATGGTAGCTAACCATTAAACGTGTATAAAATTTTGATTTAAAAGTGCTTTTGTAGCTTACTAAAATAAAAATATTTTCGGTTCTGATTTTGATTTACGCCCCAGTTCGAAAGGGCATATTTAAAAATATTCATTAAAATTTCGTATAAGGCTTATATTTATCAAAACGTTTTCCTTAACTGCTAAAAACGGGACGAAGTTTAAGTTTTTGTTCTTTGAAACTCAGCAGTATTTGCTCGGATTTAAAACCGCGATCTTCAAATATTGATTCAAGAGTCCCAACCACTAGACTGTCTTTGCTTTTAGTAACAATATTTTCATTAAAAGTTACTATTAAAATATTCTTGAAATAAAATTCTATTTAAGGTATTTACTGTCCAATGGTCTATTAAATTCAACAACTTACCTTTTATTATGCTTATAATAGAAAGAACAAGATTTGTTTAGATATAGAACTGAGGTAGGGCACAGCAGGAATTTTCTGCTCAAAATATGGAGCTGCCCGACTGGCGTAGTACCTCGACCTTACAGAAGATCACAGCTTAATAATACTGCTTTCAAGCAGTATTGTGTTTCTGTTGGTGAGTAAAGTAACCAGAGCTCCTGGGGGGGAATGGGGATTTGGTCGGCAACGCGCTTGCGATGCTTCTGGTGTTGCAGGCGTCTATAAGCTACGGTAATCTCTTACCATCAGGTGAGCCGTACGCTTGTTTGCCGACCTAGTGATATAAAAAAAAATACTTGATACGATTAATACGTTGAAGTTACGTCGAATTTACATCCTTGTTAAATAAAATCAGATATAACCTGATTCTCAAAGTGGCTATAGAGGAAATTAACCCTGCAATGGTCGTAAATCATGTCGTAATCCACCCATAAAAAATCGATAATTTAAAAACAATACATCTGAATCCAAGGGGCAATACATCCCTGATGACGAAATATCTTAGGTTGAATGGGAGTCTCAACGACGTCGTCGCTTGATACGATCAAAACATATTGAATAAAAAATGACGTAAAGTTACTGTATAGTATTTGTGCCTCTATGAACAGACAGACCAAAGTATAAATTAAAAAAAAATGTATGCACAGTGAATAAAAACTATGATAGTGTTTGCAGACGTGGGTTTAAGTAACATGTATGTATAGAGGATGAAAACATTTGCTCATAAAGGAGTTTGAAAAACATATGAACAAAGTAATCTAACAGTCAAGATTAAGGTTAGAGTATATATGGGGGATCCTTGGAAAGCATTGTTGACTATCCTGCTCAAAAAAAATTAGAAGTTATTACCAGCATTATTCATTTTGTGATTGCAATTAGATCCAATGGGCAATTATTAGGTTAATTATAGATTTTTATGTTTATGTTGATTGTTTGTAAAAAATAAGTTGCGGTAAGGTTTTGTTGATGATATTTAGTTAATAAAGATGCAGTGCTGATGTTTTTATACAATTCATAAAAATTTTATATTTGTTTCTCTTTAATTTGAAAATGGATTACATATGTAATCCTCGCGACCACTGGCGTAACTTTTTGGTGCGCGACCTATGCAGGGTTAAACTAAAAAAAGCACGTTGCACGCTCCTATCATGCATTATAGCGGTAATCTCATACCCGTCCTTTAAAAAAAAACTTAGCGTGACTAAGTCCCTACAGAACATGACGTGCATTTAAAATTAGTCTAGTTAACTGTTCTTAAAGTTTTCCTACTTGAAATCACACTCCAAATATAATTTTATAATATATAGCCTTAAATAAATATATATTTTAGTACAAAAAGCAATAATAAAGCAATAAGCTACTTATATTAAAGAGATTTATTTCGCAAATTGCCTTTGACCAGTCAATCTCATTATATTAAAGCTATTTAAATGATATGAGTCAATTGTTTAATGCGACTTAACCAGAAACAGTATAAAATGTCAAAGCGATGATATAAAATACAGAAATAATTTGGTCCTTCGCTCTATGACGTATTTATTACAAAAAAAGTCAATATGACTAGACAAAACAATACTTATGGACGACGTGAACGTTTTTATAGACTATGGTTATAAAGAGGTTGATGATTAAATATTCTGATCGTACGCTGAAACTCAGACATTATTGTTCACCGCAGTTTTTTGTTTTATTTTTATAAAACGCCTATAAACGCTTCACACTCAACGGCCTATTACTAGTATTTAACTCCTGTATCGGGTGTCCAGAACAAATGTACGTTGAAAAACATGACTGTGCATGTGTGCATGTGCACAAACGCGATCTCTACAGAAAAATCTAGTATGGCCCATTCAAATGTTTAGAAACTAAATAATGATTAAAAAAATCCAATGATCGAACCCGCAACTGTCAGAGAAACAGCTGTGACCCGGTGTCATGACAGCTGAGCTTAAGCGTCGTCGAAGAAATTGTAGTGTAGAGAGTAGAGTCTGAAGGGCAAAATACATGTTAGGCGTTAATTGAGCTTATTAGCAATCCAAATATTATGTTGTTAGCTATACAGATAACGTATTATTAGCTATTCAAATATTATTAGGCTAAGGAGTTAATACATTTAAGATATAATGTGTTTGGATTCGCTAATCTTTATCATTATTCCGACTATATAAATTATTTTAACGTTAAAAAGCTGTTGATTGAACATTATTTAAAATGGAGTGATATATGTAATGCCACGACTTTCAGAAGTAGGAGGAAATCATAACAGTAATGTGGGTTTGAGCGTAAAACTTATTATGTAAACCACCCACTTGTTATGGCAATAAATTTTGTTTTTTAATTTTACATTATAAAATATTTTTCTTTTGTCTTTCGGCGACAAGCGAGCGTGGAACTAAGCACAATATTTAAAAATATTATTAAATATATAAGTTAAATCAGCTCGTTCAAAAATGATAGTAACAGCATAGTTATGTCACTTATACATTCTCTGAACATTTTATATCCAAGATACGCTTAGCCTAGTTGCTATTTGAAACAATTTGTTTCCTGAGGAACTGTCATAATGCTACAGTTGCGCTATAAACTATAACGTTACCACGTTTCTAGAAAATTTTAGCTCATGACACGTTCACGAAGACAAAATGAGAGAAAGAGTGAGACTAAGTATCACGCGAGAATCAAGTATGTACTCGTATTTACTTAGTTTGAAAATTATAAAAATGGTAATCGATTAGATCAAGTTATTTAATGTACTTGTTCATCTATGTAGGTGTATTTCGTGGCAAGCTTTATCTAATATATAAAATTCTCGTGTCGCGGTGTTTGTAGTTAAACGTCTCCGAAACGGATTGACCGATTCTCATGAAATTTTGTGTGCATATTGGGTAGGTCTGAGAATCGAACAAAATCTATTTTTCATCCCCCCTAAATGTTAAGGGTGTTAATGTTAAGTCCACCCCTATTTTTTTTAAATATATTTTGATAATTTATTTTATTATGATTTAGCATCAAAACAACGTTTGCTGGGTCAAAAATATCATATAAATTGTGGAAAAATATTGGATTTAGAACGATGTCATATAGCTAAATATGTATTTTTATCTAAACTAAACGAGAATATAAAATTTCAGCACAAACGGTTAAAGGTATGCTTCAAAATTAAGTTGCAAGATTCCACCCTAACAAACAAACATACTTACATATATTGCAAAAAATTAAAAGGTTTTAAATAAAATAGTACAACTCAAATTGAATGCGATATTTATACTTTTCTTCATATTATTATTTTTTAATAAAATATATAAAAATCGCGACCTATTTGTATTTTTTGAACTGAATATCAACCAATTTGGTTTTAGTTGGTATAATTATAACCATTTCAAATATTGATAAAAGGTGAAGTCTACGAAGAAGCTTTTATTCAAATCACATTCACGAGGACCCTAAAAAGTTTTAATATAAATCACTTGATTAATATAGTTATCTCAATTTGAATTTGAAACTAAATTAAAATAAGTTATAATTTATTCTAACTAACTTTGTCCGCAGATTTGTGTATTCTTTATGAGGTAACTAATATAGACAAATAAATTTATTTTTGCAGGTCGAAAAAACTTCAACACGTTTTTTTTCTAAAACAATTACTAATTTTTTAATATACTTGAAGAGCTATTAGCAATCACATTTACGATTAGCGTAAGTTTTTATAGGTAGCATTCGTATGCGAGATAAAAAACGAAAATGACAAAAGTAAATTAAAATTAAAAATACAGTTCACATTTAGTATTCATCTAAGAGTTTATTATCGTAAATAATAAATATTCTATGGAAATAAATACGCGCTACCATTATTATGCTGTTTTTAATATACATCCAAATGTAAAACTGTCTTTCATGTCGTCCGTCCGAATGGCTCGTGACATGACAGACAGATTTATATATTTTGTGTCGTGATAGGTAGACACCTCAATATATTCACAGAATATGCAATACAATGGCCGGGTTTTGGGGTAGTTTATTTATAAACTGTTGAGGATATGTACTTTACGATCAGTGACTGTTATTGCAAAACTTTTATAACTGAAAATAATGAGCCAACTTCACTTTTACTTGAAGATATCCAGGTCATCCAGCTCGGTTGTTACTCTTGAACACCTAACGAGGGATTCAAGCGGCGTTTACCGTTGCGAAGTCTCCGGCGAAGCGCCTTACTTCATGACTGTTGCTGATGAAAAAATTATTGATATACAACGTAAGTTTGTTTTTGTTCATCAAAAAGATTATTTTGACTGGGTTTGTTTTTTTTATTTTATTTAAATATCTAGGTTGAGATGTTATTTTGATGTTGGCAAGCGAGCGTTAATATTGTATGATAATACGAGACTGCAATGAATCATGTCCAAGGAACCTTGCTGTGGAAATGGAGCTATTAGATTAACCATCGAAAATCACATTATAGCCTCCCTTTCTCCATGACCAAAGCAAATGATAGCGTACACAAACATCAGCCAAATTTATAGTGACGGCATATACACAATAAACATAAATATACAAATAAAATAAACTTTATTAAATTGTTCAACATACGAACATGTATAATTAATAAACAGCCAAGCTTTTTTTGGAGTTTTCTTAGTTTAATTAAAATTTAAAAAATGTATTCATTAAGATCATATATCTTAAGATCATTATCCTATTGTACTGCATATGTAACTATCGTCAAACTGTTTTTAATATGAATTATGTACTTGTGGTGTACAATAAAGTCTAAATAGATAACATAAAGAAAAACTGTGTGAGGGATCTATGGACCCCCGGTCGGAACGAAGTTATTTTCGCTTATTGGTAGACGTTTGCTGTGATGTCATAATTTATATTGTAAAAGTAGCTACCCGCGACTTCGTCTGCGTGAAATTAAAAACAAAATATTGTTTAGTTCGCAGAGTTACAAAATAAATAAATTTCTAAAATAAAAGTAGCGTAAGTTATTCCTTGTTACATCCGCTATCTGCCAGTAAAAGTCCCGTCGAAATCGGTCTAGCCGTTTTAGAGATTAGCTGGAACAAACCGACAAAATTGTTGTGTTAAATGTTATTTTATGTTAAGGAAAATTTAGAAACTGTATAAATTTATTTATTTTTTTTATTTTAGAAATAAACATTAATTATTATTTATTATAAAAATAAACAAAACTTAAGATATATTTTACCATCATTTTCAATAAAAGTAATAATTGCTGTCATGATTCAGCCTGTTACATCCCACTGCTGAGCATAAGCCTCTTTCTCCATATAGGAGAACGATTGGAGATTCCACTGCTAAGCTCGTTGGCGGGTAATTGGGATAACTGGTTTGTGGTACCTAAAATATGACACCCAAGTTTGAAATCTAATTTTATACCATAGCAAGAAGTGTCAAGAAAAAGTCTTGTCTCTCTTTTTTATCTCGCTCCCATCAGTGCGTGTACCACGCGATAAGGAACTTCGCTTCAAAATATTACTAAAGTGAAAAAAAAAACGATATTAAGGTTTTCTTTGCTTTTTTTTCAGTTTTGCCAAACAATATGCCGCGAATGATAGGACTTAAAAATGAAATGAAAGTTGGAGATTTACTCGATATAAACTGCACATCAACAAGAGCTCGTCCAAAGTCACAAATTAAATGGTTAATCAATGACTTACCAGCCCCAAATAATATGTTACGAGGACCATGGGACAAAACGTCAAAAGAGCGCTCTGATGCTCAGGACACAACGTTAGGACTAAGTTTCGTAGTGCAACCGAACCACTTTCGGAAAGGAGAAATAAAACTTAAGGTTAGAGAGGAGTGTGAGGTCGTAGAGCGATTTTGACTTACTATCAGTGCATATGTTTGGTTCGAGGCTTTATACGTACGGCGGCGTCTTAAGGTAGAAATACGTAGTTCCTTTTTCAGTGTCGCGCACCAACTCGCCTGCCCAGCGTGGTGACTATGGGCAACACACATGAGCTCACGCCATTTTTGGCGTGAACTTGTGGAGGCCTATGTTCAGCAGTGGACTGCGATAGGCTGAAGTGATGATCGCACGCTGAACAAAATCGCTCTGTGAATAATTACTCTAAAGTAAATTAATATACTATAGAAGTAAAAAAAAAAAAACAATGTAGGTAGGCTTGTTTATGATGTTAAAAAATCACTTATATTTTGTCAGTGCCAAGTATCTCTCGCTCCACTTTATCAACAAGAAGTCGTTCATCATATATTGCAAGTAGAAGAACCTGCACGAACAGACAACACTTACAGTGTAATGGATAACTATGAAGAGAGCGTGATTCATGAAAATATTGACTTCTTGTCGACTGCCGAATCCCAAAAAGATGAAGATGTTCAAGGTATTTATTAGAATGATGATAAGTTCCAGTTAGCAGGAATTCTTTAAAAAGTTTAAAATGATTTTTAATATAAAAAGCGAGTAGTTGACAAAAGCATGATTTATTTCGAAAACAAATATAGGACATAAATTTTCTTTTGCGTAAAAATATAGATCACAGAGCAAAATACAAATAAATCAATCAGTAAATATATATAATACATAAAGTTAGATATAAGAAGTACTTTGACAAGTTGATAATCAACAGTTTTTTTTTTGTTTCAGAAAATAAATCAACGTCGAAAATCTCATCATGGGCAATACTACCATCCACATTTATTTTACTGTTATTGATCTAATGTCGACGAAAAATTCTATTTGCATTTTGTTCTTAATGTTAAGAAAAATAAAAAATGCTTTTTAAAGACAAAGGGATCATACCTATAAGAGTAATGGCTCTTGTACATTTGTGATATGCATTTTTTTTATATTTAATATTTTTATAAGTCTTTATAGTGATGTGAAAATTTTACGTTAAATGTATATTCTTGTTTTTATATTTTTCAATCAGATTGTGAACCGAAGACATTTCCTTTACGTTATTAACACAAGAATTTTAAATGAAAATATTTGTCTTAATATAACATAATATCATATTCTTTTTTACGTTTCATAAAAATAGAAATTATATACAACACATATATTACTAAAAACTATTTAACTTTATGTACAAATAAATAAATTTTAACGGTCTTTTGAAATGTTCATGTTTTTTTTTTACTTAATAAATGAATGTCACTAAAAATATTTAAAAAAAAAAACTCCCATTAAGAGTACGTCTATTATTTTGTGTATTATCAGGTGATAAGCACAAAGAGTATAGGCACTAAAACTCCAAGATTTTTTTGTCAAATTATACACTGGCTGGAAAATGTATTGGATAAAAAAGGAGTGACTAAATTTAATTCAAAACTCTTATTAAAACGCGACGTAGAAGGAGTAGATGGATCAAGCGTTAGATACTCTATCAGAACTATTTTTAGGTACATAAGAACGATATACACAATAACGATAGACACATTATGTAAAAAAGTTTGGGAAAAAAATAATTTATCTTGCTACGTAAAAATTTTAAAATGGTTGAAATTTGTAGGTCTCATTTAATGCGAAATTCAAAAATATTTTATCAATTCGCTTCAGCCTGTAATATCCCACTGCTGGGCATAGGCTTAATCCACTACGCTGCTTCAATGCGAGTTGGCGGATATATTCCCTACTATGAGTAACGATCACTATCAGGTATACATGATAACTACCGGGACCGACGGCTTAACGTGCTCTCCGATGAACGGTGGGGAGACTCACAAGGACTAGCAACATGATAGGAAACAAGTATTTGAATAACCACAAATATCCACTCTGAACGGGAATCGAACCCGTGACCAGACACCAGAGCGGTTGTCAATTATTTTGTCAATTAATTAATGGCAACATTGTAGCTCTTTGATTTATAACTTGGAATTAAATGTAAGTCATAAATATTATACGTAAGTATTACATGTTTCAAAAAGCGGAATTTTATTTGCGGGTTATTTCAATTATTAAAAAAAATCAGATTACAAAATAAAACAAAATATTTACTACACTTTGTTTATTCATTGAAGCATCATTTTAAAAGAAAACACTGTATAAGCTTAGATTTGCCTGAAGTTTGTATATGTATGAGATTTAAAATTAATATCCAGAACCACGAGGGCCATTTGGACCACCACTAGGATAACCGTCCTCGCCACCAAAACCACCAGATCCTCTGCCGCCTCCTCGGTTACCCCCTCTACTCTGAGGTCCTGAAGAATAGCCGCCATCGCTTTGATTTCCAGGGTAATTTCTCCCAACTTGAGGACCGCTACTAGGGTAACCACCGCTGCTACCCGGATATCCTTGACCTTGTCCATCAAATCCTTGTCCATCTGGCTTCGCTCCAGGATAACCTGAGGTACTAGAGCCTTGGCCAAAACCAGGCCGTTGATATCTTCCATCTTGAAGCTGACTTCCAGATGGATAACCAGTACTACTACCAGCGAAGGCGTCAGCGTTAGCACTTGCAACGTTAAACCCTTGGTTTCTGCCTTGATCTCCTAGTGAAAAATATTTGACAATTACATTGGTGCCTCCTATTTATTCGCAGCAAGAAACTATAAATTGATAGTTGTATATTTCCACAATTATTTCAAAACCATATCTGTAATATATAATATTGTACAATAATTACCACGTCTAAAACCAGATCCTAATCCAGAACCGCTTCCAGTACCTGTCACCCAAAAACGACAATAGTTATTACTTTTGATCATTTAACAAAACATAATTGATATAATTACATTTAGCACAAAAGAAATTATCGTCTACAAAAGTTCTATTATACATTTTAAGATATATATATATATATGTGTGTTTTTATTATGTGTATATGCACAAGTGGTAAGCGCTAGATAAACAAACCCTCATATCGGATTTGGGGCTTGTAACCCTCACGATCTGCCTCGTACTCGACCACCTGCTTCCTGCCGTCAGGAAGCACTACATTATACTCCCCTGTGGTCACATCTCCATCACGTTGTTCTGAATGACCGAACTTAGTACCTGTGTCTGGATCATCAACTTCATAGCTAAATTCATATTTAGCTGGTTCCTATAAAAAATAATTCATTTATTTTATAAACGAACATTCGAAAATTAAACTTTTATTTTGCAAAAAAAATATTTATAGACATAACTTACGTTAGAGTCATTTACCCCTGATTCGCGATAATTTTGACCTTTATCAGTGAATTTATTACCGAAATCAGGGGTTCCGTAAGAAGATGACGGAGATCCACCAAACTGCCTCGAACCCTGGTCTGAATTTGCACCATTGAAACCGGTACTGCTAGGGGACTGATATTGGTTTGACGGTGTTCCATAAGAAGAATCTGGTCTCTGTGATGAACCACGTCCACGGAACGGTCCACTTGCACCTCCATTGGTTCCACGTTGATTTGGACTTCCGTACTGAGAGCTTGGAGTAAAACCTTGTCCTGATACTTGAGACCCCCGTGAATCACCTCTTGGGAACCCAGATCCTTGTCCGGGTACTCCATACTCTGAAGATGGTACGGATGGGTTTAGTCCTGGTGAATTATAGCTGTCTCTTGGTTGGCCACCAAAGCTTGGTGCAGCGGAATTAAATCCACCAAGAGATCCCTGATCACTTCCTGGAGCACCATATTGGGATGATGGTCGCCCTCCAGATCCAGATCCTGAGCTAGGAGGTAGATAACTATTCACTGGTGGTTCACATTTGCTTGTTGTTAATGCAAACGCTGCTAAGCAAAGAATCCACTGAAAAAAGTGTAATTCAAAATTTTTATTTGTTTTACGTGTAAATAATAAAAAATGACAAGTACAAATAACAAAGAACTTACTAGAATCATCTTAGTAAAACTGAATATAGACAATTATACTAGAGTAAGTGTTTCTGTATTGAAACTAAGGTTTGGAATATGTTTTGAACACTTAATCCAATCTTATATACTAAGGATCGTTGTGGTGAACGTCGCATTGTCAATAACCCAAGAAGTAAGCACGCGCATCGTGTCTTAGCTTAATTTCGTGCATCCATTTCCAGATGCGAGGAATTGTTGCGACACTCGACATTGCAATGATTTACAAGTATCCCTTATATCATTGTTGACACGCAACATAGCACTAGCAGCTAGTCCAGTTCTTTGCTTACGAATAATATGTAATTTTATTTATTTCCTACAAAACTCGGAAAAGTTCTGTACATGGAAGTGAATATAATAGTTTATTTAATTGATTTTATTGAATTGTTTAAATTCATTGTTAAATTTAATGTTACAGATTGAAATTGATTTTAATTTCATTAATTTCAATGTACTAATTTGTGTTATTATTATTGTATGTTTGTTTTTTATAAATTTTATGATTTTTTGTGTGATTATTTAATTTTTTAGACCTAAAATTATTATTTTTTTAATTAATTTCATTGAATTGTTTAAATTATTTGTTAAATTTAATGTTATTTGTATACAAAAATCTGTAGATAGAGGTAGAATTTATGATCAACTTAACTAACTCATTGTGTTCACTGTAATGTTAGTTTTAAGTTCTTTATGCATTAATAAATAACTAAATTATTATATTTAATTTAATTATATTTAATATACTTTCTAAATATATTTCAAATTATATTACAATATAATTGAAGAGAACAGTTAAATTACATATTTTAATAACACAAATGTTAGTATTTAGAAAATAAATTTTAATTATAACTTTTAAAACGATGATGACATGTACCAAAATTGAGATGATAACATTACATATTTCTATAGACTGAATTTTATGTGCACATAATATACTTTTTTTATCAACTTCTAAAAAGGAGGTATAAATTTTTACACAATATTGTATTACAATACATACGAAATTGTATTTTTTTTGTAATGTACGTTAACGTTATACACACATTAACGTGACACGTACCTTTCATAAATCAAAAAGATAAAAAACGTATATTTTAAAATATTTATAATTTTATTTAGACATTCTGTCAGACTAGTTTATGATTGTTTTATAGGTCGATTCTCATTTACGTATTCTTCTGTTCGATTTGTAAATGTAACGCAGGGTTGTCACTTCGGTGTATTTATTAATTTAAATTATAAGATTATTTAATAAATCTCAAATAAGGCAGGCAGTACGATTGTGTAACATTACTGCTCAGCATTAGAAAGGCGCAAACATTTACATCTTTTGAAGATCGGGTCAAAAATCACTTACTCACCATTGTTAGCTAGCCTTATATTCTCGTGTAACGCTTCAGCGTGTAATATTCCACGGCTAGGCATAGGTTTTTTCCCCATGTAGCAGAAGGATCAGAGCTTAATCCACCACGCTGCCCCAATGCGGGTTGGCGGATATATTCCCTGCTATGAGTAACGATCGCTATTAGGTTTACATGATAACAACCGGGACCGACGGCTTAACGTTCTCTCCGAGACACGGTGAGAAGGTGGTAAAAGGACTGCACTAGCACCCCGACCACGGCAAACATCTGTATGGATAATACAAATGTTTGTCATGTGCGGGGATCGAAACCGCAACCGCAAGTGCAACAGCCACAAACCAGTGCTGTGACCGTTACTATTACAGGCTGAAGCGTATGCTTGTATGACTTTTAATGTAAATCTTTTGTAGTGTACAGTTTAGTGTATTCTTTTTTATTCTCTTCCCATTCATTTATTTATTTTTCATTTATTTTCATTAAAAACAGATATGTACATAAAAATATACATCTAAAACAAGAAAAAGTTTTAAAACAACTTTTAATTCACACCTTGATTTTTTCTTCTTTGATGTAGTAATATTTTTTTTATATAGATTCATTAGATAGTCTTATCGGTATGAACATTACTTACTAATTAAAAAAGTAAATAAACATTACTGATTTAGAAAATGAATGAAAATTTCATCAATATGATTAAATTGCGGTACCAACCCTAGTCCAGTTCGAATACAAACTAAATCGCTTCGTGAGTTTCCTCCGTGCTCTCTTGAAGTTGGGTCGAGTGATGCAATCTTTTCGCTCATTAACGCTTCACACATATACTTATTAAGAAGAGTTATAATTACGTATGTGTATTCCAATTAAAGTAATATTAAAGGTGAACCTAAGTTTTATTTACTCATAAAACAAATTATAAAGAACTTTTTTTTTCAAAATGATATTTTTATTTTTTAGCAAGGTTGTCAATATAACTATTAAGTCTAATCGAATCACCTTTATTTGTGACACACAAACACTGCTTCACTTCAGCTTATCGCAGTCCACTGCTGGACATAGGCCTACCCAAGTTCGCGCCAGACATCCCGGGCTTCCGCAATCCTCATCCAGCCGACACCGGCAATCTTACGTAGTTCGTCGGTCTAACGGGCCGGAGGACGTCCCACACTGCGTTTGCCAAGACGCGGTCTCCACTCTAGGACCCGTCTAATCCAACGGCCATCGGTCCTGCGACACAGATGACCAGCCCACTACCACTTCAACTTCCTAATTCTGTAGGCTATGTCGGTTACTTTCGTTCTCTCGCGGATAGTCTCATTTCTAATCCTATCTTTGAGGGAAACCCCAAGCATAGCCCGTTCCATTGCACTTTGAGCGACCCTAAACTTGTGGACCAGTCCCTTCGTCAGAGTCTACGTCTCGGCTGCGTATGTTAACACAGGCAGGACGCATTGTTCGAAGACTTTTGTTTTCAAGCATTGCGGAATCTTCGAAGTGAAGACTCGACGAAGTCTGCCAAATGTCGCCCAACCCAACCGAATTCTCCTATCGGCCTCTTTCTCGAAGTTGTTGCGGCCTAGTTGGATAGTATGGCCTAGGTAAATATAATCCTGAACAACTTCGAGAAGGGTACCATCGACTGATACCGGTATCGGTATGACTTGGTTGTTAAACATAACTTTCGTCTTATCCAAGTTCATACAGAGACCGACACGTCGGGAGGACTCGTTTAGGCCGGCCAGCATTTGGCCTAACTCATCCAGGTCTCCGTAAAGATGACAATATCGTCGGCGAAATGAAGGTGAGAGATGAATTCACCATTGACGTTGATGCCTCGTTCCCCCCAATCTAAGGTCTTAAAAACATCCTCTAGCGCAGTGGTAAATAGTTTCGGTGATATTACATCCCCCTGTCTTACCCCGCGCCGAAGGGAAGTAGGTCTTGTTCTTTGGTCATTGACATGAACGGTCATCGTCGCCGCGTCGTACATACATTTCAGTACATCGATATATCGCCAGTCGATATGACATCTCTGCAGAGAGTCCAGGACAGCCCAGGTCTCGACAGAGTCTAAGGCTTTCTCGTAGTCCACAAATGCCATACACAGCTGTTGGATGTTGGATGTATATGTGGTCTACGGTGCTGTAGCCATTTCGAAACCCAGCCTGCTCTGGTGGTTGGAATTCGTCGAATCTTCTAGCGAGACGATTCGTAACAACCCTCGAAAACAGCTTATAGACGTAGCTCAGAAGTGAGTTCGGTCTGTAATTCTTTAACAGAGACTTATCGCCTCTCTTAAAGAACTTCACCGCCACACTCCTGGAACACGCCTCCGGCGTGGTACCTCGGTGGATGACGGCGTTAAATAGTCTTGCCAAGGCTTTCAGGACAGGTCACCCTGCGGCTTTAAGGAGTTCAGCTGTCCATAAATTTTCTCAACCTCTTCACGGATCTGAGAGCGAGAGCAGACGGTTCTGCCATCCGCTGTTTTTAGCTTCGCAAGAAGGCCTCTCCCCAATGGTCTTTGGAGAACTTTGGACCCCCTATTCTGCTCAATCAGAGTAGCAATCTCTCTCGTATTTGAGCAGCGGAGGTCTCGGCGTACAAGCTTCCGTATCCTCTTGGAAAGAGCCCTCTGTTCTGGCGAAGCAGCCGACAACTCGCGCCTCTGCCGCATCAGATCCAAGGCTTCGGGGAAAGTTTGGTCTGCTTCGTTGGTTTTGTTGGTGGAAAGTGCCTGCGACCCAGTGTACACACCATCTTCACCACGTATCTCGTCCACGTCGCTAGTAGTTTCCAGCGAATCGAATCGGTTTTGGAGTTCCAATTGGAACTGCTCGGAGCCACATAGTATTTGGGGCAGCGTAGGTTGGAGAGCAACACGGCTTAAATTTACATAAATTATAAGAACAAAGTCAAACAGCATGTAAGCATTTATGTTGAAATGCTGGGGAGCATGTAATGAATTCCAAAAAAAAAAATGATAGATTTTTGGTAGTTTTAAATACTACTAGGATAATAAAGTTTACGGTTAACTTGATAAATAACAGAGAGTTACCCAAGCTTATGGACGCCTGTAACATCAAGACCATTGCATTGTATTACAGTCCAAATATAATAGTACTTTAGTAGTTGTGCAATGAGTTTAACACGTTCAATTTGAATTATGATAATGCCTTTGTCGTTATATTCTTACTTCATTAAAATATATAGAGTTTTGTTTCTAATATATGAGTCAAATAGATCTTTCTTGCTAATATTAATTTCAGTAAAAAGTACACAAAACATTCGGACTATTAGATACAATAATAATTGAATCATGTTGGAATAATAAGATCGTGCTGGTTCTGGTGGTATTTCATGATTTATGTATGCAAACACGGAGCTTAAAACAATGTAATAAATGCATATTAAATCCCTAAAGTCTTCCACCTTTTGTAAAATTCAAAATTACAAAATTAATTAAAGTTTTAATGATTATTTCATTATTATTGTAACTAATAACAAGTAATAATAATGAACACTGAACTGTAAAAAATGTTTTCTTAAATTAAAATCAATTTTTATTTATTGAGGTCTAAATCGTTTTTCTTTTTTCGGGATTTTCACCAGTAGATACCGAATCAATCGTTTTTATAACTTTAGTGTGTCTGTCTGTCTACATATATGTCTATTCTATGTACATTTTGATTTATATTCGAATTTATAAAACTCATATATAATTTCAAAGAATAATATATTATGTACCGTCTCGTGTTATTGCACTTAGGAGTAATGTATCACGCTAACTACGATATATGTTCTACAGAAAAGAGCTATACGGGCAACTTGAAACTCGGACCCAAAAGTGTCGTTACAAAAATAAGTTTAAAGAAAAAAATTACTAGCGCTTCCGAAAATATTCCGGATTTTGCCTTCTGTTAAAATAGCGCTGGTAACTTTTTTATGGCACAATAAGCATACATTTTAGACGATAGTAGTAAACGTTGAAAGTTAATTTTAAAAAACGTGTACCTATAATATTAATTATAACAATCATAGTAATATTATATTTCATTTCGAAATGAAAAAAAAAAACAGTTGGAAGTAATTGACTCCAGGCTATTTTATATTAAAAGAGTCAACTCCTTATCTCAGAAATAAAACGTAGTTTGTAGGATTAAAACAAATTTATATTTCCAACACAACCTTTTCACAGCTCGGTACAAAGTGAGTTGACATCTTTGCTGACAGTTGATTCTGACAAATCGAATGATCGATATTAAAATCATTTGATTATTCGTTTGCAATTATTAGTCAATATGACTAATCATTGTTTACGAAGTGTTAAAAAAAATAAGAATGATATATTAATTAAATTGACCTCACAATATATAAAACTTATTAGCTGGTAAAATAAAATAAAAAACCTGCTTCTCTTTTGGACGTTAGTCTTGCCTTAGAATGTTGAACGATTTCAAAGAGATAAAAAAAAATCTACAAGAAGCAAAATTATCAAAAATAACAAAAACAATTAATATTTATTAATAATAAGAACGTAATAAACAGGTAAATCAATAAATTAATCTTTGTAACAACATAAGAATTTCGATAGTTAATCGGTTAATAACATCCATGTCATTACTAATCAAGTATAGGTCTGAATTTTTTAAATAGATTTTAAGTTCACTCCAGTCTGGTAAGTGGCGAACACTTACACAAATTACTTTTATGTACTTAATGAAACTTCGAATAGAGCGCACGCTTTCCAACCATTAGAACCATTTAGAAATTAAGCAAATTTAAAAAATCTAAAGCGGAACTTCAGTATCATAATATTCAAGGTTTTGAGTCTACCAAAGAGACAATATTTTCGTATTGATGTGAGTTCGCTTAATCTATATATATAATAAAATGGTAGAAAAGTCAAAACTGTACATTGAATATATAATTTATTGGAGTGACTGCTGTCCGGAGAAGTCTTATTTTGATACACGATCTAGAATATAGTTATTACTATATAAATACTACTGTGTCACAATATGAACAATTGAAGTGAATTCGTAACGAAGTCGTTTTACACGCATATCTATCATATCATATAATTGTATATGATTATTAATATTATTTTGCAGTTTGGTTTCGGCAGTAAGGAATATAACCATCTAAGAATCTTCCCGTGGGTGTCGTAAGAAACTACTAAGGGATAACGCAGTTCCACTACCACCTTGGAACTTAAAAAGGTTTCAAATACACAGGTCGAAGACGGGAAGTAGTGTCTTCGATGCGACAAAGCTAGCCCTGCAGTCACCAATAACCCACCTGTCCAGTGCGGTGACTACGGGCAACACACATGAGTTCAGGCCATTTTTGGCGCGAGCTTGTGGAGACCTATGTCGAGCAGTCGACTGCGATAGGCTGAAGTGAGTAAGTGAGTGATTAATATTATTTTACTTGTAAAACTGTTGTAACAATTAAAAATATTAAGTTGTAGGTATTTGTTTTGTTGTTTTTATCCATTGTACGAAGAATTGTTTTATGGGTCTAAAATAAAGAATTATTTATTTATTTATATTATTATATCATGAGCTACGGAGATGAAACCGCATGTGTCAACTTATATGGTCAAGGTATGAAATAGCTATAACAAATAAAAGTGTCTATTTAAAAAGGAGTAAAAAGGATTTTAATAAAACAGTGGTATGGTGACGAAATGAGAATTTTATTTTTCATTCCAATATATATTTTCACATTATAAACTATATAAATTTAATACGCCTATAATTATAAAAACGTCAACGCGTACCTCTTACGTGTACAAATTAACATAAAAATATGACATACTATCACAGCGTGAAATACTTAAAATATCAATTTAACTATTAATCTATAATAATAGTCGCGAACCCGTCAATTTTTTTCGTTAAATCTATTTATTTTTTTTAGTAAAATGAGACTTCTTATTATTATTATTACAAACCACAATACACTTACTATAGTTTTAGTTTTAAAATAATGTTTTAGAAATTAGAAAAATAGTTCCATATCGTGTATATACATATTATATAGCGTATAAGCTTTTCATAATTTTAACTATATGCCTCTACAAATATCTCGTTGCTTTAAGCGAGAGTCAAACGCGACAACGCAAAGCGACAAGATGTAAAAAGTTCACAATCGTTGACCCTACAACAGTTTTTCCTATGTTGTAATGTTGATTCACATGACACATCGTTTAAGATTTTGGTCGGATTGTGTTCTATTGGTGCGATTGTGAGAGACCCACAAAACTGCTAATGTTAAACTACTCACAACTTAATCTTAAAATAAACAACTAACGTAATTTATAATTTAATAGATTATTTCTTGTAGCTAAAATTGTCTAAGCAATAAATTCAAAAATATTCTATATATATAATTTTATTTATGATATTTACGAATTTGTCGTAAATTATCTGGATAAAAATTATTTTTAATAAGTTAATATGACCCATGACGAGACAAAACTCTTTTTCACTAAGATTAGGCTATGAATACTTTTGAATATTAAAAACAGCGTATTTAAAGCGTTAAAAGTAAAATTAAAGTTCTAAAATTTAGATTGAACTGATTGTAAATTAACAGGTTCCTTAGTTTTCTTGCCGCGGAAATGTTGTTCTATTTCTGCTAGTGATTTGCCCTTCGTTTCCGGAACCATGAATATCACAAAGAAGAAGGCCACGGCGCAGAAAGCGGAGTACATCCAGAATGTACCAGCTGACGTAAGAACACGCTGAAATAATGAAAATTAAATGTAATTAAATGTTATCGAAATTATAATTTTATAAACTAATCATTTTAGGTGGTAACTTTGAAAACTGATTTAGCAATAATTGCTCATACATTTTTTTAAATTCTATGTAGCAGTTTTTAGTTGATGCTAAACAAACGACGTACTTTTACAACTAACTTAATAATACGATGTATTGTATCATATATTTACATGTACTACAACTTTGGTCTAGTTCTCCGAATCAAGGCTAGATAAGAAAATAGGCGATTGATCAATTCGTTAATATATATCAAAATGTATGGTAATTTTATCACTTGTTTATCATTTTCATATCCTTTTTAGCAAACGACATTTAACAGACCAAATCATTTCAATAACGAAACTTCCTTTGTACATTTCTTTCTTCCTTTATTGCTACCGGTCACGATTACTCTTCCCAATCTAAGAATTTATTTGTCTTTTCATTAGAATTTTTATAATATTAATCTGGTTTTAAATTCAAATTTCCAGTATATCAAGTGAAATTATTTCGTTGGCATCATTAAAATACAGTGAAGTTGTTATCTTTTAATGACTTCGAAATAAAATACAGGTAAACTCCACAAAAAAAGAAGGCTATAATAATTTCAAACAAAGACTTCCTTAAAAAACCTAATGGGTTTAAAAAATTAAAAAAAAATCTTTTGGAATTAGTCTGAAAAGCTCATAAGCAATCTGAAGTGATTAAATCGTAAAACTAAAATCCAAACATTAGGGTTGGATACACGCAGATACGAGCCCCCAGAGCTTAGTTAAAAATATGTATAGACGATACTTGTTTTCTCAAAATCTTCAGCCTTCGTCATAAAACTGCTGCTTCTATTTTTTAATTTAACTAATCAACTAACAATCAAAACAGATTTGAGTGAAAAGCAAGAGTATGAGGAACTTAACAAAATGTGCCGAGTAATTAATTATAAATGCTTAAAATACTTCGAATAATTTATGTTTACTGTATTTTCTCTCACAAATCACCATAAAACTTCGTTTTTAAGCATAACCTTCAAAAATAAGTATTACAATCGTCTTTTAACACATTTAATTAAAATTAATTAAAAGGATTTTTATTATAGTGTTAAGGACTCTTTATTGTAAATTCACATTGCTGTTTGATGACTTGTAAGTCGGTGGCAATCAAAAAAATTATGTCTACTTACGAGTATTATGGTGACATTGACATAAAAAATTTGTTACACTTTAATGTTCCTGCGGCAGTTTCTAGTAGGACTTAAATTAAATCAAATTATTTTAATTTTTACATAAACAATGTTCATAGTTCAATTTAGTGTCGTATTTTTCGTCATAAATGAAAATTATATTTGAAATACCTTTTTGATTCTAATATAATTGTAAGTACTTATAATAAAAATTTAGCAAAGTAAATTTCAGCGTGAAATTTTTTACGTCTAACAAGCACTAAAATACAATTTTTAGTCGCCAATTTACGAATATAACGTAAATCAGATTATTATTTCTAGTTTTATTTTTGTATTGCCTTATACGAAAATTTTATAAAAGTAAAAAAAGGTTTAAAATAAAATTTCTGTTTCTCTATTTGTTTTTTTTACTTACGCTTCGTAGAAGTATAGTCTATATTTAAGCTATCCCTAACTTCATATTTAGGCTTTTGTTAAGGAGCGAAAAATGTAGATGTAAAATGAGAGGATGATTTCAGAAGGACAATATAAAACTGAATTGAATCTCCCACAAATTATCCTGGCAAAGGTCGTCCTTCCATACAGGAAAAGCTAGATTATTTAATGTTGCTCAATCACGGATTAGCACTAAATTCTCCATGACGTTAACAGTCATAATGATCGCTTTATGTGCGTTACGAGGATTCGTGGGCAAAGGATATACACCTAGAACAAAACAAATATTTGTGCAAACGCAAATATCTGCTGCGTGCTGAAATGGAATGTGAAACTGTGAAGACGACTTCTGCATTACTACATCAGAACGTTTCATAATATAAATTACTTAAAATAAATGTTGTACGCAGTTGAAGTTACAGTTAGCGTATAATAAAACTACTTACATCTAAAGCATGGTAAGATTTGATGACGGTGAACATGGACAGCAGGTTCACGGCACTCGCCATGGCGGAGAGTTGAGAACGGTAGTGCGTGGGAAAGAGTTCCCCTAACAGCAGAAACGGTAGCCCGCCGAAACCTAGCGAGAATCCTACCATGAACACCACCAAGCTTGCGATCGGCAGGTATCTAAAAAACAACAAAAATTATGTTTGTTAGAATTTTATTTTAGCTTATAGTGAAAAATAGTTCAAAAAAAGTTTCATATAACATGATCATACGAGTACGTATGATAACAGTACCTAAACATCTCTAGTGGCTTCCTGTGTACTTGTAATTACTAACTTACTTTATTAATTACTGTTCCTAAAATTGATACTGTAACTTACACTTTATTTTATAGGTTTCGTTTAAGATATATATATTTTCACTACTTACGTTACTTAACTTATAAACATATATTCCGTTCATATATATTGATACAATTGTATTTCCAATACTAATCGTTGAAAAGTGCTAGTAAACAAGAAATTTAAACAAATTTGAAAATTTTACTCAAAACATTTTGAAGACGTGCCGGCAAAAATATCTTTAGGTTTAAGGGATTCCAAACAATAAGCCCAATTTTAATTAAATTATGAATTTAGATAACAATTTGCTTTTTATTAAAACTCTAATAATATAATATTTCAGGTTAACGAAGTAAATTATAACAGATTATTAAAAGGTTTATTAAAAAGAAAATAATGAAAAATTCTTTAATCCCTTTCTTAAGCGTGTCAGTTTATCATTAAGTAAAGATGTTTCTAATCGTCGTTTGGTGCTTTGTGCGTCAAGCATTTTTATTATAATCTAGTAACTTCCGCTATCAATAAATATATTTTATATTTTTAAACATTCAAACGCATACAGAATAATATATTATTAAATGACTTTTAATTTAATTCCAAATTTAAAAAAAAAGATCTGCATGAATCTTTTTTTCTTATTTTTATTGAACGTAATTGAATACAAGATAATAAGTACTCGCGTCACTGTAATGATTACTGACGCATTACTGTCACATGAATCTAAGTTACATACTCCAAAATACAGACACACAGCCAAACATATGTGTACGTACACATAGCACCTACACATTCACGTGCCAATGTGAGTAGAACTATCCATAGCACGTTTAAACGAAGCGTTCTAGTAATGTATAACTCGTTAAACAAACGAAATAAGTAAATTTCTCTACTGTTAAAAACTGTCAGACATAGGCATGTTTAAAGCGTTCGTTTAAATGTGCTAAATAAAAGAAATTTAGTTATACGTTTTAATGTTCAAGTGATTAGCGATGGCTTTCATTCCAGTTGTTATAGAGTATAGATAAATAATAAAGTTGTTGCATTGATACAAGAAACAAATTTAACAACTTCATCGAAGAATTGAATTCATTGTAATATTTTAAAGCAGTAATAATGTACTTATACCTGACGGTTGGATTGCACTTTTACTAAAGCAGTGGGCTCAAGTAGAGAAGCTCGTATATTGAAACAAAGTAAAACCAAAACCTAGCAATTTTTTTATTGAAGCGGAATATAAGCTAATACACACATAGAACTTTCTCTTTGATGGACTGTATATAGCAGCTGAAAAATCTGTATAACCTAGCTTTATTACAAAACTATTGCTTTTCTGTATATACTTTTCTATTTGATTGAACGCCGTCATCTATTGGGTTATTATTAAGAACAAAATTCATAAATGTTCTATATTTATCATTAATCAGTCATCATCATCATCAGTTCAGTCTATCGCAGACCACTACTGGACATAGGCTTCAACAAGTTCGCACAAAAATGGCGTGAACTCATGTGTTTTTCCCATAATCACCACTATTTCAAAGCCAGTAGATGGATGGTTATCCCGCCATCGGTCGGCTTTTTAACCGACTTCCAAAAAAGGAGGAGGTTCTCAATTCGACTGTATTTTTTTTTTAATGTATGTTACATCAGAACTTTTGACCGTGTGGACCGATTTCGACAAAAAATTTTTTAATCGAAAGGTGGTGTGTGTCAATTGGTCCCATTGAAATTTATTTGAGATCTAACAACTACTTTTCGAGTTATATCTAATTAAGGTCCAAGGTGGTAATGGAACTATGTTATTGCCTCTTATGACACTCATGGGAAGAGAGAGGGTGGCTATATTCTTTAATGCCGTAACCACACAGCATATTTATCATTACATGGTATAAAACAAAGTCGCTTCCCGTGATAATATATTGTGATTCGTGATTGTTTTTGCAACTGCGCGAAGCCGGGGTGGGTCGTTAGTATATAATAAACATCAAATTTTCTATTTTTATGAAACATAATATATGTAAATTAGTTCCATATCATTCTCATCTAATAAATTTCATAATATTTCCGGACTTAGATGCATGACAGTAATCATTATCAATATCATGTATATAAGTAGTTTAGATAAAAAAACTAATGGCAAATATTTTTTTTACGGTTTCACTTAGTTCGTATTCTTTTACATTTACTTTTATTAATTTTTTAATACATACGGTAAAAGACATATAGTAGGTATTTTTACTTGTGACTGTTTATTTACAATACGCTAATCACTTTTTATAAGTACGACTCAAACTAATATTACATCTATTAGATAATTTAGTTACACACTAAGCGGAAGTAAATATATATGTATAATTAACGTCACTTAAATTATATAAATTAATAATATAAACATTTGTAATTAACAGGGCATACAAAAGTATTGAATATATATAAACAACTTTATGACGATAACTAAAGTAAATCTTTTGAAAGAAAACTCTAATAGTACACATTCTTGTTAACTAAATAAAAAACGTGAGCATTCTATTAGGAACCATTTGTTCTGTTTGTTTCTTTTATTTGTATATCGTGTTATTGACCGGTGTTCGTTATGTGGTCGCAGAATATAACGTAACGCAGTAAAAATTTTCGATATTTCTTTAAAAAAGATTTAGAAATATGTATTTTAAACTATACTGTATCTATAATCCTACTAATAAACGCGAAAGTTTGTATGTATGGATGTACAGATGTATGGATGTATACATGTTTGTTCCTCTTTCACGCAAAAACTACTTAATGGATTTTATTGAAAGCTTACAATAATATAGCTTATATATTAAAATAACACATAGGCTATAATTTTTAAAGATAGTGTGTGAATTTTTCAAAATATAACGATAATTGTCAAGTAAGTCGGAAAAAAAATCTGCCACCTGCGAGCTATTTTGGCACACGCTGCAAAAACTCTAGAGTCTACACGTATATAATAATGTATAAGAGAAATGTTTATCTTAATTAGCCCTAGAAAAAAGTCCGCGACAGCATATATCTATCTTTTATGAGTAAGCCATTATCGCAAAAACAGTGAACCATAAATACAATAAAAGTTGATAATATATTTCTAATGCACATTTGGTAGTAACAATATGATTTTTATCTCACAGAACCAATTTTGATAAATTTTGGTATAAAGAAAGATATTGAGAAGATAATAAGCTACTTGAAGTACTTACTAATCCTGCGCAGACGAAGTCGCGGGTCAGTCAGTCAGTCAGTCAGTCAGTCAGTCAGTCAGTCACTCATTTCAGCCTATTGCAGTCTATTGCTGGACGTAGGCCAAGTTCACGCCAGAAGTCGCGCTTACCAGCTAGTATTATATATTTTATACAACTTTTATTGAAATACTACTTTTCTTTGTTAATATTATTTTATTTTAAAAACAGTCAGTTAGACTCAGAGCGCCGAGTAGATCGGACATCAATTAAAGTTCGGAAGTCAATTATCCAACATTGTGTCCAATCTTTTTGAATAAAGCAGTTAGCGGTGTAGAGTAGTTTTTTAAAAAAAAGACAAACAGGGTCGGCATCCTAACAGATCGCTATCAGGTGTACATGATAACAACCGGGACTGACGGCTCAACGTGCTCTCCGACGCACGGCGGGGAGACCCACAAGTACTGTACAAACACCCAGTCCACCCCAAATATCAGTATGGCCAATACAAATGTTCGTCATGTGCGGGGATCAAACCCGTAACCGACAGGGCAACAGCCACAAACCAGTGTCATAACCCTTGCGCCAACGCGTCACTTATAACATTAATATTAATTTTTAAATAATTTTGGTCTATTTTTATCAGACTTTTTATTGAGATCAATTCACATTCATTTTATATCAATTATTTTCTTAATTGGTCATCAGATCTTCTTTATCTGTGCAGATTCTCATCATTCACTAAATACTATATTAACTAGAAAACAATATGTATTATATATTTAAAAATTAATCATCATTTCATCATCATTTCAGCTTATCGCAGTCCACAGCTGGACAAAGGCCTCCACAATTTCTTGCCAAAAATAGCGTAAACTACTGTGTTTTGCCCATAGTCACCACGCTGGGCAGGCGGGTTGGTAACCGCACGGCTGGCTTTGTCGCATTGAAGACGCTATTCGGCCGGTGTATTTCAATGTCAGCAGTTGGATGGTTATCCCGCCATCGGTCGGCTTTTTAACCGACTTCCAAAAAAGGAGGACGTTCTCAATTCGACTGTATTTTTTTTATGTATGTTACATCAGAACTTTTGACCGTGTGGACCGATTTCGACAATTTTTTTTAATCGAAAGGTAGTGTGTGCCAATTGGTCCCATTTAAATTTATTTGAGATCTAACAACTACTTTTCGAGTTATATCTAATAATACGTTTTTATTTGACGTTTTTTCGTCGACCTACGTTGTATTATACCGCATAACTTTCTACTGGATGTACTGATTTTGATAATTCTTTTTTTGTTGGAAAGGGGATATTCCTAGTTTGGTACCACGATAAGAAAACCAGGATCTGATGATGGAATCCCAGAGAAATCGAGGGAAACTCTTTAAAATCCGCAATAACTTTTTACTGGGTGTGTCGATTTTAATAATTTTTAATTTAGTCAAAACTTAATGTTTATCATGTGGTCACATATAAATTTTATCGAGATCTGATAACTACTTTTTGAGTAATCTTTGATAACGCGTAGTTACTTGGCTATTTTTTCGTCGATCTGCGTTGTATTACTCGTCGATGTAATTGAAGTCGGTTTTTTTTTTCGTTTGCGAGCAAACACAATTATTAAGTTCAAAGGCGGTAGTGGAACTGTGTTATCCTTTAGTCGCCTCTTACGATACCCACGGGAAGAGAGGGGGAGCGTTAATAGCGTATTTAAAAATTAGTTAAACAAATTACTAAATGAACAATCTGAAAAGTTTCGAGTCTAGAAACTAGTAAAACTACGAATAAATATATTTTTTCTTGATATTAAATGGATACTTAATTTTTTTATGATGAAAATAGTGAATTAAAATTTTACAATTAATTTTAAACGAATTATTTGTGAATGAAACTGCTAAATGATATTTAAATTATCGTTATAATGACTCGCTGCTATTTTTACTCAACTATTTTAATATCCCCGAAAACGCCAGTCCAATTTACATAGTTTTCAATTTTACAATCACAACCTACTCATGCAAATTATTCAAAAGTAGTACGTCCATTAATTTTAATAATAATAATGAGCAAAGTGATGAGCTAACGTAACATTTAAATATAAGTCATTCAAAATTCAGAACAATAAACATATAACTACAAACTTCGAAATACCAAAGTTTCATTGCACATTATAACGCCTATTTATTAGCCAGGCTATTTTACACTTCTATTATAAAGCTCACCAAACCGCCTGACCAGCGTGGCGATTATGGGCAAAACACATGAGTTCACGCCATTTTTGGCGCGAACTTGTGGAGGCCTATGTCCAGCAGTGGACTGTGATAGGCTGAAATGATGATGATGATGATGATTATAAAGCTAATAAGTTTTTTTTTTTTTATTTCATCGTACTAATCTCGGCACTTTGCCGGTTTGTTTAGAAAAATCTTTTATACGGACTATAAAATATGCCACAATAACCAATACCAGAAGAGATGAACTGAACTGAAACAATCTGTAAATTTTTATTGAAAGTTGACGAATTCTTTCCCCATCAAAATTCATGATAGCTATCACGCGTTTATGATGAATGATCATGGATGATATATATTGAGACGGGGGTTTCTTAGCCTGGAAACTTAACTACCGGCGTGCTGGGCTTCAACCTGCCACCGGTGGACTGCTATTTTTATATACTTTTTTAAAAGTAATAATAGGTTAAATATTGTTAATGTTAATGTAATAAATAGATAAAAATAAAATAAATGTATATACGGTATGAACACGTCCAAATAGCGTGGTAGTTTCAAAATTTCTTTTAAATAGCTTCCTTAAATTTGATATCCATGACGATAGGCACTTTACGATCGCTTCAAATAGTCATTTTTGAAGACTTTTTTTAGATTATTTCATCGCAACGAAACATTAAGATATATAAGTTTAGTATAAATCTCATAGGTAATAGGAAGCAATGAAGGTATACACAGGTACATGACACAAATACAAACTCTATTATTAATGAAACACTCCACACAGTAAACTATAATTAAATCAATTTGGAAAATAAATACCCACACACTATAACTCAGACACATTCTCCTTTCTGTCATAAATAAAAATGATTCGTTGGCATCAGACTCACCCGAGGAATGAGTTCTTCTCGAATTCAAAGAAGAATGCACAGCCCATAGACAGCATCGAAGCACACATGGTGAGGGCGGAGATAAGCAGAAGCGGCCGCCGGCCTGAGCGATCTACTAGCATCGTGCTCACCCCGCTGCTGATCAACTGCACTACGCCCACTATGACTGTTGCTGCACTTGGATTTAGACTACTCCCTGGGAAAAATTATAAAATTGAAATCAATGAAACATAAAAAAACGCCCCTTACATACATATAATAAAATTAAATAATTATATTGTTCAATGGTTTACATGCACAAAGTAAATATTTATAGCAAAGTCATTGAAGTTTCCTTCAACGATGTTTTATTTTTGTTAAGTGCTGATGCTTTTCTGTAGAATCTACTTTTCGAATTAGTGGCAGTTAATTTTAACCATTTATTAAGTTTTTAAAGACTAATCATTAGATAGTATGAAAAAAAAGTTGCTTCCCGCTGTCTGTATGCTTAGATCTTTAAAACTGCGCAAAGGATTTTGATGCGGTTTTCTTTAGTACAACAGAGTAATTTCAGAGGAAGGTTTATATGTATAAAACATGCATAATATAGTAGAAGAACACTGATAGTTTTTGCAACCGTGCGAAGCCGGGTCGGGTCGCTAGTACAATTATAATTTATAAAAATAACGGGTAAAAGGTACTTTTAAAGCCTATTTGAACAAAGTAATTTATTTATCGTAAAGTTTCGCGTCTGTAGGTACTTCACATTCGTATTATTCGTACTGACTCCTACTGGAGTTTATGAAACATAAAATCTGCGAGCGTTTTTGCTTTTTAATTTTACTTTGAAAGATGATGATATATTATTAAACTCGACTACGTGTGAAGAGTACTTGATATTGATTGAACTATAATCTTAACAAATGTTATTAAATGTAGGACCTCCGGTAAACATAAGTCGGACCTGAGTGCTTTTTTCTATTGTATAAACTGACATAAAAACATAAAAGTTAAGTGATAATTGCAACTATAAATCGCCGTCACTTCGGGCATACGACGCTAACCGCGACTAATTACATTGTCAACACAGGCTACAATTTTCCTAGATATGAAAATTATATTGTTAATTTAAAAAAAGGGGGTAGAAAAATGTGAGTTAAACATAATTGTATTTGCTCGCAAACGAAAAAAAAAACGACTTCAATTATATAGACAAGTTTCACAGCGTAAGTTGACGAAAAAAGTTAATAAACACACTAGTCGTCACTACGATTTTCAAGGGTTCCCTTCGATTTCTCAAGGATTCCATCATCAGATCCTCCTTTCCAACAAAAAAAGAATTGTCAAAATCAGTTCATAAACGACGTTCATAAATCCCGTATATATATAAAAGCGAAAGGTCACTTATCACGAAATCTCCAAAACTATAACACCTACAATCTTAAAATTTGGCAGGTAAGCTCCTTATAGGACGTAGACATCCGCTAAGAACGGGTTTTACGAAACTCGACCCCTAAGGGGGTGAAACGGGGTTGGAAGTTTGTATGAAAATCCTATATTTTTGAAGTAAGAGACTTGAAATTTAAAATGTGTGCTCTATAGATGGTGAGAAGGTGTCTAAATAATGTGTCTTTAGAATTCAACTCCCTTTTAGTGTTAAAACGGGGGATAGTAGGTTGACTCACTCATCACGAAATCTCCGAAAATATAACAACTATAAACCTGAAATTTGGCAGGTAGGTTCCTTATAGGGCGCAAACATCCGCTGAGAACGGATTTTACGAAACTCGACATCTAAGAGGATAAAACGGGGGTCGGAAGTTTGTATGAAAGGCCTATGTTTTTAAAGTAAGAGACGAAATTTAAAATGTATGCTATATAGATGGTGAAAAGGAGTCCAAATAAGGCATCGTAATCTATATATATAAAAGAGAAAGGTCACTGACTCACTCATTACGAGAACTCAAAAACCGCTGGATGGTCCATCCATCCAGGATGGACAAAGATAAAATTTAGCAGGGAGGTAGATTATAGTTAGTAAACGTCCGCTAAGAACGGATTTTTTGATATTCCACTGTTAAGGGCGTTTGATTGGGGTTGATAGTTTGTATGAAACATATACAGCAGCTATAAGTTCGCCTGCTAGGTTATTTATACTGCAGCCTGAAAATAAAACTAAAAATGTGGTGTATAGAGAGGTTTTATAAAAATAACTAATAAATTGTACCTTTTAAAAAATTACTCAGCGTGATAAGCATTTCAAGTGACTGAAATAAAAAAAATAATTTACTTAAACATCTTGATAGTAATGCAATATCTTCATAACCACACGAACGTAGTCGCGGGCAACAGTTAGTGTATTATAACAATAAGTCCCCAAAAGTGTATGTGATCGATTCCCTCAAAATTTACTGAACGGCTTTTCATGCGGTTTTACCAATGGAGAGAGGGCTTCAAGAGGAAGATTTACGGAACGACTAAGCTGATTTTGATGAGATTTTGAGTTTCACTGGAAGTTTGCCTGGAAAACTTTGTGACTCACTGATTTAAACGCGGAAGAAGCCGCGGGCACAGCTAGTAATTATATATAAATATATTGTTATATTGCGGAAAACCGGGATGTCTTGCGCGAACTCAGTGAGGCCTTTGTCCAGCAGTGGACTGACTGACTGACTTGATATAACGCTTAAATAGATAGTCGATTCCGTGTTCATCATCATCATCATCTTCACTTTAGCTTGATACAGTCTACTGCTGGACATAGGCCTCCGCAAGTTCAAGCTGTGTGTTTGCCATAGTCACCACGGTGGGCAGGCAGATTGGTGACCGCAGGGCTGGCTTTGTCGCACTGAAGACGCTGCTGTCCGTCTTCAGCCTGTGTATTTGAAATCCAGCAGTTGGATGGCTTTTTAAATTCCAAGGTGGTAGTGGAACTGTGTTATCTCTTAGTCGCCTCTTACGACACCCACGGGAAGATAGGGGGCGGCTATATATTTTATTGCCGTAACAACACAGAGATTTTGTCCAAATGAAAGTCCAGTAATAAAATAAAAAATAAATAAAACAACCACCGCAGGTTAGCTGGAAGAGACTTCTTCTAGAGTTATCTCTACCGGCTTTCGACATATAAATTATATAATGTGTATAACGCCTGACTGAGCGCAGTAGTCAGTAGTCGTCGTCCGGGCTACATCTGACGCCCATTAGCAATAGTTTTCATTCATTAGTTTCGTTTCATTGCATATTGGAAAATTACTAAAATCGGAAACATCGACATTTTTTTTACTGTCCGCTAAACTTAAACACGCCAATACGCCAACACGTCAACATGCCAAAACTCCAACACGCCAACACCCCAACATGCCAAAACTGGGGTTTTGGCATGTTGGGGTGCCAACACGTCAACACGTCAACACGCCAACACGCCAACACGTCAACACGCCAATACGCCAATGTGCCAATACGCCAACACGTCAACACGCCAACATACCAATGTGCCAATACGCCAACACGCCAACAGTCCAACACGCCAACATGCCAACACGCCAATACGCCAACACGCCAATATGCCAATGCGCCAACACGCCAACACGCCAACACGTCAATACGCCAATACGCCAACACACCAATACGCCAACACGCCAACACGCCAAAACGCCAACACGCCAACACGCCAATGCGCCAACATGCCAACACGCCAACACGCCAACACGCCAACACGCCAATACGCCAACACTCCAACACGCCAACACTCCAACACGCCAATACGCCAACACTATAACACGTCAATACGCCAATACGCCACACGCCAACACCCCAACATGCCAAAACCCCAACACGCCAACACGCCAACACGCCAATACGCCAATGTGCCAATACGCCAACACGCCAACACGCCAACACGCCAATACGCCAATGCGCCAACACGCCAACACGCCAACACGCCAACACGCCAACACGCCAACACGCCAACACGCCAACACGCCAACACGCCAACACGCCAACACGCCAACACGCCAACACGCCAACACGCCAACACGCCAACACGCCAACACGCCAACACGCCAACACGCCAACACGCCAACACGCCAACACGCCAACACGCCAACACGCCAACACGCCAACACGCCAACACGCCAATACGCCAACACGTCAATACGCCAACGTAAGAAAAAAATGTTTTGTTATGTGTATTTAGCTATATGCAATTTAGAATGTTTAAAATCGGCAATAATTAAGTCAGAGACTGTTTTGAGATGTCTATAATTAATTACCATTGTTCAAACCTCGATGCGAGGGAAAGAGCTAATGTCAAATCGTATACTACGGGTATCGTGCAGGTATGCTTGTTTGATAAATTTACATATTATAATATTTTATAAATTAAATACTAATATATAATTAATATATGTGATATTTGTGAGTGCTATATGTGTAATACATGTAAATAAATAAATAAATTAGATTTTGTTTATATTATTCAGTTTTTTATTATAGAATAGCGATATAAATAGTGTGTTACACGTAGTAAAAGTAATGGTAAGTGATGTAGTATTAATATAAAAAAATGGTAGGTAATGGTAAGGGTAGTGACTAGGTTAAGATTTAAATATTTGTAACAATTGTGTTTGCTCGCAAACGAAAAAAAACCGACTTCAATTACATCGACAAATAAGACAACGTAGATCGACGAAAAAATAGTCAAGAAACTACGCGTTATCAAAGATTACTCAAAAAGTAGTTATCAGATCTCGATAAAATTTATATGTGACCACATGATAAATATCAGCTTTCGATTAAATTAAAAATTATCAAAATCGGTACACCCAGTAAAAAGTTATTGCGGATTTTCGAGAGTTTCCCTCGATTTCTCTGTGATCCCATCATCAGATCCTGGTTTCCTTATCATGGTATCAAACTAAGGATATCCCTTTTCCAACAAAATAAGAATTATCAAAATCGGTACATCCAGTAGAAAGTTATGTGGTATAATACAACGTAGGTCGACGAAAAAACCGTCAAGTAAAAACGCATTATTAGATATAACTCGAGAAGTAGTAGTTAGATCTCAAATAAATTTAAATGGGACCAATTGGCCCACACCACCTTTTGGTTAAAACAAAATTTGTCGAAATCGGTCTACCCGCTCAAAAGTTCTGATGTAACATACATAAAAAAAAAAATACAGTCGAATTGAGAACCTCCTCCTTTTTTGGAAGTCGGTTAAAAATTTATAATGAAACTGGAGTAACCCTAGAATAAGTATATATAGTCATTGGTTAAAAATTGTTAATGATAAATGTGCCTTATGGTTGTTTCCTTCTACCTTGCTTATAATTAAAGTAAATAATATTGTAGACTAGCTGTGCCCGCGACTTCGTCCGCGTAGAATAATGACTTTACATGGTCAACTTGATTCTTTAAATTGGAATAACGTTTTTATTTATGAACCGATTGGCATAAAACAAACACTAAATGTTAAGCTAACCTTGTCACAATATATGAGTAAAACCACATCTAAATCAGATAAGCCGTTTCTGAGATTAGCATGCACAAGCGCACAACAGACAGACAATCAGAAAAAAATTCTGACAGTCATTGTTTTGGGTGCTATTTGCGTTGATAAAGGTCCCAATAATAATTTTTCTCATATATCTCCTGGGGGGATTGGGGATTGGGTCGGTAACGCGCTTGCGATGCTTCTTGTGTTGCAGGTGTCTATAAGCTACGGTAATCGCTTACCATCAGGTGAGCCGTACGCTTGTTTACCGACCTAATGACATAAAAAAAAAAAATATCTTAAATGCACAGACAGCGACCTGTTACATTTTTATTATATATGTTGATGATTACGCTACGGATAAATGACGAGGAATAAAAGATAGATAAAATATGCAGAATGAAAGCACGAGCAGGATAAAAGCGAGAACTGGCATAAATGAATATAAGTAAACAACTCCTGACTGATGTTGGAGGTCTATTAAAAAAAAAATTAATTGTTATACCTCGCCCCATTTTTTTTATCGCAGGGGAACCCTTTTACATGTGATATCCAGGATGCCCGGGTAGGCATTCCTAGACCGTATGTCGGCTTCAGCACTTGGGGGTGCACTACCGACCAAAACCCCTGCGGGAGCCTTCAGTCCTTTTAATTGGAGGGTCCCAGATCTGCATGCAACAGGATCCTTCCAGCGACAGGCTGGCCTTGGTGAAAAGTCCAGACTTCTCTTCCACGGGGACTGTCCGGCTCACCTCTGAACAATCCCGACGACGCTGTGTTTAGCAGGACCAGGTTCCCATCCCGGTCCGACACGGGCACAGGGGCGTTACTGGAGGCGCATTAAGTAGCGCCTCCTACGCATCCCCGTTCGTTGCCTGCGGACGGAGGCCTCCTCTCTCATCCACTCGTCGTCCTCCTTCTGGGACTTTACTGTCTCGCAGAAGAAGACCATCGCCTTCCAGGACTCGTCGTCGCCGAGCATCGCGGTGATGACGCTCGGCAGTGACAAGTCCCCTCCGAGGACTGTCGTCAGATCGCGACGCAGCGCCGCCCATCTCGGGCACACCTCGAGGGTGTGCTGGGCCGAGTCCACCGCCGCGCTACAATCGTGACATCCAATCGTCGGCTCCCTTTGGGCCGTCCGACACAAGTATTCACCAAAGCAGCCGTGCCCGGTGAGAACTTGCGTCAGACGGCAGGCTATATATCGACCCATCTCTATAGTATAAATTAAAACCTAGTTCTTTTTAGTTATGAGCTATACAAAAGAAATATATACAATTATTAAAATATTTTATAGCGCTAACTATTTAAAACCATTCTTGTGTTATAACGTGTACCGAATCAAAACGTAAAACATAACAATAAGCAACGCCATAAGGCAGTTAAAGTACATTATTTACATTACATATATATTTAACGTGCATTATTTACATTTGGGCGGATAAAGTACATTATTTACATTACAATGTTATATATTTAATGAAATAAATCAAGAGAAACGAGGTGTCATTATCATTAGACATTAGGTTTTCTTTGTAATCCGCTTAAAATGTCGGGGAAGTACTAAATGTATCGCTCCATCATACACGCAATTTTACATCTTTCCTTTGTTATTAATATTTGACAAACAATGCGCTATAAAATGTGTAATTAAGAAAGAACTATGGACTACAAATATCATTGTTACGTAATATTACTTATAAAAAACATGCTCATGCAAAAAACGTATAATTTCATGTGTACTTGTAATGCATTATATGAATATAGATGTTTAAATATTGCACGAAAAATATTCTCTTTAATAATTATAACTTGTATAGAATAATAAAATATCTTAATAAACTTAATTATAAGCTATTTAAAAATATCGAGTCATTTCAGAACATTTTATTTGATAGTTAATTTTTCCTGACACATAATTATTACTTCCTTAAATTCTTACTTCTTTACTTAAATTCTTTGTTTAAACTAAAAATTATTTGACTTTTGCCAAAACTATCTATACCGTGTACCGATTTAGATGATTTTTAATTTAATCAAAAGTTGGTATTTATCACGTGGTAACATTTGAATTTCATTGAGATCTGGTTACAAATTTTTGAGTAATCTTTGATAACGCGTATTTACTTGACTATTTTTTCGTCTACCTACGTTGTATTACTTGTCGATGTAATTGAAGTCGTTTTTTTTTTCGTTTGCGAGCAAACACAATTATTTTGGTTATAATTAAGACTAGTCTACATTAAGAAATTGAAATTATATACTATGGTAATGAAGGTCAGAATGCTAAATGTGGATTTACACGAGCATAGTGGAGACCAATTTAACTGTGAAGATTAGATATTATTAAAAAAGGCTATGTATATTTCAGCGGTGGGGAGAGCTTGTAGTCAGTTACAAAGAAATAGGTATTCGAGTGAATCAGATGTTAATAGTATAACGCACTACATGTTCCTGATAACGGGTAAATATTAATCTGCCGATTTACGTGGTGGGTGTGACCATACGAAGGGATAGATTTTTTTTCAAACCGTCAGATGAAGGAATTTTCTCAACACAATTGTTAGATTTTGGATCAGTACCACGACAACTTCAAGACGAAGCGTCTATAGAATCTGTTCGCTTGTCTTAGACGCTCAATACCATAAAAAGGGATCAAGTAGTTTATTTATTTTACAAAATATATTACAATTAAAAACTAAGACTTAAGAGCTAAATATTTATAGATAGTTATGGTACAAACCATTTCCACGTTGAATTGTGCCTAGAATGCTGGCAGCATTTCCCCGTTGAATCGCTATGTCGATTCTCTGGGCAAAAATGCACCAGCCCTCTTTTCACCAGTAGAGGCAATAACGCGAGGAGATATCTCATTTAAATTTTTTATGTAAATATAATTGAAGTACTTCACAAGGTGCAAGGTTACCCTCATTATATTATTCTGATGCGCTCGAGTAACTCCCAAAATCCCCAGTAGGGCTCCCCTACCAATAGTAGCAGGTATTTTGTATCAAAATCATGTCTAAAATAGTTTTTTGTACTTGAAGTCAAGTCAAGAATAGCCATTAATTCCATCTTTGATACTAATAGATGAACTCTGTTAAGTTACTGATTTTATCATAAAACGTTTAGCATTTTCGCTGCTCTATTATTGTCTCGAGGGTAACGCAAACGAGTGTATTATTTTAATAAACCTAATCAGCCTCAGTCATACTAAAAAAAATATGACGCATTAGAAGTGATTGGACAAAAGATAAAGCATACATATCTGATCAATCTGATCCGTAGATAAATGTAGGAGATCACGCTAGGTCGTATAAATAGAAGAAAGAAATAATATTATCAAACTTTAGTGTTCTGTCGTCAGATATATCTATCTTTGTACGATAAATATCTCTTACAGGAGTGACAACAATGGTTGCCCTATTGACACGAATGTAATCTTATCAAAATATTTTCTCAAATGCATGTTTTTATCACAAGCACATATTGGCTATAACTACACTACATTTGCATTTTTTCACATGCCACTAATATTGAATGAAATAATTACCAGCTTTTTGGAATATCTCGACGGTGAAGAAGATGACAGCATCAATGCCACTGAATTGTTGGAAGAAAAGTAAGGCAAAACCAACAATTAGAGGCCTCATTACGGATGATGAGAAGAATACTTCACGTGTAAACAAACTCTTCGGTTCCTCCACTTTTTCATTGTTTCTGCAACGAATTTTTTTTAAATGTAAGATGTTTGTAAATGTTTAATATAGTAAACTCGTGGTGTAATGGTGCGTGTGCCGTGTCGGCGGCACCTAAAACACCGGCGGTCGCGGGTTCGATTCCCGCGCGGAGTGGACAAATATTTATTTTCGGTCTGATTGTTAGTCCTTGTTGGTCTCCCTACCGTGCCCCGGAGAGCACGTTAAGCTGTTGATCCCGGTTGTTATCATGTACAACTGATAGCGATCGTTACTCACAGTAGGGAATATATCCGCCAACCCGCATTGTAGCAGCGTGGTGGATTAAGCTCTGATCCTTCTTCTACATGGGGAAAGTAGCCTAGGCCCAGCAGTGGGATATTACAGGTCGAAATGAAATAGCAAAATTTTGCATTTGTATTTTTTCTTAACTAAGAAATTTAATTTTTATCACAATGAAAATTAAAGTCACTGGAAATGAATGTGAAATAAAATTAAGATATCTCGAGTAACAAAGAAGAAGTTCTACAATAATAAAGTTACGTTTTACATTAATAATTTTGTTCCACCCGTTCGTCATCCAAGAGCTTAAAACGCTTACGTTTAAAACCCGTCTCTGTTATTATTTGTCCCTACAACTAATAAGTTTCGTCTGTATTTCAATTTTACATATATACTTAAACATATACAATGTTATATAAGCACCATTAGCAAAATTTTGTAAATATAAGTTTAATGAAGCGACAGCAGTTAATATGTTTGGAATTGACATATTAAATCTCCTCGTTTTTGGCGTTAAGCCGAAAGAGTTGAGTTGAGTCTGACATGTGTTGTTATGATTTAAGACCGAAAATGTATTTCTCTGTATGAAATATATTTATTACAATTTTATACTTTTCATAACTCTCTTTATTGGAAAACAAACAACAATAAAAGAATAAACAATAACAAAAAATATATAAGGAACTTTTATCTAATAGATAAGAGTTTGATAGTTTTCTTTCTGTTTTACCAGCAAACTAAACTTTATTTACGAGCGAAAGTAACTATCTAACCTATGACCGTAAAGGCCTGTTTTACCGGTTGCCGTTAAAGCTATCTAACGCATGACAGTATCCAATAGATAAAAGTTTATGGCGTATTTTTCTTTTTCACCATCGAATTTTCGTTAATTAATGGAATATTTCTATTCGCTTTTAGTGAATCTGAAAATTGTATGTTCTTAACCCAGGTTAGACAGACACTAACGGCTTATTTTACCCTACTAGCGACCCGCCCGGCTTCGCTCGGATGCAATGCTGATACTAAATATAAAATATAAAATAAATAAATAAATATAATATATGCCTAAAAATGTGTTTATTTACGACATCACATTAGAAACCTCTAAAACTATCAGTGTTCCTCTACTATATTATGCATGTTTATACATATAAAACTTCCTCTGAAATCATTCTATTTACTAAAGAACACCTCATCAAAATCCGTTGCGTAGTTTTAAAAATCTAAGCACACAGATAGCGGGAAGCGACTTTGTTTTACACTATGTAGTTATGTGCAGAATAAACTTTATCAGCAAACGGTGGAACAGGCCCTTATTTACTTTATTTGGCAGGTAAAAAACCTTCAGTAACGGATAATTAAATTGGCCCTTAATTTAAATACGTGTGGTAAGTCTTTACCAATTACATAGGTTTCAATTATAGTCGTTTAAACATTGATTTTTCAACCCTCTTAGGAAAGACTATTCGATATTAATAAATTAATATCTGCTTTTTAATTTGTTGTTTTATCAAACCATTGATTAAAACAAAGTTCTAATTAAAACCAAATACATAATACTCATTCATAGGTTGGTTTATTGACTCTCAATGAAGCTTAAATGATAGAGATATTTTTAACGATTCAGTTAGGGTGAAAAATACGCAAAGGGAATTATTCACTAATAACATTATAACAGTAATCATAATACATAAAACTGCCATATCTTTTTGACGTACATAGGTTCAGAGATTTGTTAAATAAAAAGTGCATAGAATACATTGTAAAACCAAAACGTACTCTTCGTCATCATTTTTGACGGTAGCTATAGCGTGATGAGAGAGGTGCAGCCACTTGATCGCGAGCGCGTCGTCCAGGCCTCTTGACTTCAACCACACTGGAGATTCGGGCAACGGCAGTAGTACAAAAAACAAAGCAGCTAAAAGAAAAATATAAAAGTTAAACACGATAACTAAATTTACTTATATTTACTGTGCTTTAACTTACAAAATAACCTACCCTATCTGCTAGATGACGAATAACAACTAGCGCAATTGCAACTCCAAAAGTAACTAGTATTAGATAATAGGTTTATATTTAACATTATCGATTCATTAATTATTGATTAATTCAACCTGAAACATTGATTACCAGGCATAGAAGGAGAAAGAGTCTCCACTTATCATTTTACTACATAAAATATTTGTTACTATACAGCGTTACTCTATTTTTTAACCGACTTCAAAAAAGGAGGAGGTTACTCAATTCGACCGTGTATCTATAATATATATAAACGCGAAAGGTCACTCATCACGAAATCTCCAAAACTATAACACCTGAAAACTTGAAATTTGGCAGGTAGGCTCCTTATAAGACGTAAGCATCCGCTAAGAACGGATTTTATGAAAAACTAGATCATTTAACTAGATTATTATTAGATTATATTATTATTGGTAGATTGACTCACTCATCACGAAATCTCCGAAACTATAACAGCTACAAACTTGAAATTTGGCAGGTAGGTTTCTTATAGGGCGTAGACATCCGCTAAGAACTAATTTTACGAAACTCAACCCCTAAAGGGGTAAAACGGGGGTTGGAAGTTTGTATAAAAGTCCTATGTTTTTGAAGTAAGAGACTTACATTTTAAACAGTATGCTCTATAGATTGTAGAAAGGTGACCAAATAATGTATCTTTAGAAATCAACTCTCTTTTGGAGTTTAAACGGCGGATGGTAGGTTGACTCACTCATCACGAAACCTCCGAAACTATAACAGCTACAAACTTGAAATTTGGCAGGTAGGTTCCTTATATGGCTTAGACATCCGCTTAGAACTGATTTTACGAAAATCGACCCGTAAGGGGATAAAGCGGGGGTCGGAATTTTGTATGAAAGTCTTATGTTTTTACAGTAAGAGACTTGAAATTTAAAATATATATGCTCTATAGATGGCGAGGAGATGTCCAAATAATGCATCGTAATCTATATATATATAAAAGAGAAAGGTCACTAACTCACTCATCACGAGAACTCAAAAACCGCTGGATGGTCTATCTATCCAGGTTGGACAAAGATAAAATTTGGCAGGGAGGTAGATTATAGTTAGCAGACGTCCGCTTAGAACAGATTTTACAATATTCCACCTCTAAGGGGGTTTAATTGGGGTTGATAGTTTGTATGAAACATATACAGCCTGAAAATAAAACTAAAAATGTGGTGTATACAGAGGTTTTATAAAAATTACTATTAAATTATACTAAATTGAGCCTTTTAAAAAGTTACTCAGTTTGATAAGCATTTCAAGTGACTGAAATAAAAAAAATATTTGCGTTAAACATCTTAATAGTAATGCATATCTTCATAACCACGCGGACGTAATCGCGGCGTTAGTGTATTATAAAACAAAGTCTCCAAAAGTGTATGTGATCAATTCGCTCAAAATCTACTGAACGGATTTTAATGCGGTTTCACCATTGAAGAGAGGGCTCCACCATTGGCAAGAGGAAGGTTTACGGAAAGGCTAAGCCGATTTTGATGAGAGTTTCACTGGAAGTTTGCCGGGAAAACTTTGTGACACACTGATTTCAACGCAGGCGAAGCCGCGGGCACAGCTAGTATATATATATATATATATATATATATATATATATATATATATATATGTTTGGGGATTACTTCGCCGCTTATGAACCGATTTTGATAATTCTTTTTTTTTTGGAAAGGAAATATCCCTGGTGTGGTACCATGATAAGGAAATCAGAATCTGATGATGGGATCCTAGAGAAATTGAGGGAATCTCTCGAAAATCCGCATAACTTTTTACTGGGTATACCGATTTTGATGACTTTCAATTTAATCGAAAGCCGATGTTTATCATGTGGTCCCATTTAAATTTCATCGAGATCCGATTACAACTTTTAGAGTAATCTTTGATAATGCGTATTTACTTGACTATTTTTTTCGTTTACCTACGTTGTATTACTTGTCGATATAATTGAAGTCGATTTTTTTTTTTCGTTTGCCTGCAAACACAATTATTTCCTATAAATTTTCTTAGGCTCTTTTTCTAATCAAATTATTAATTTTATGAAATCACGACACTTACGTAAGTGGAACTAATATAATATGTTAAAAAAAATATCGTTAGTTTGTTACACCAACACAACATTGTACGTAAGTTACATATCAAGTTACTGCAGAATTGCATTTGTGTTTGAAAACCCTGAATAAGACACAAACAAGATTTTGTTTAATTATTTCATCAATATTTATTTACACCAATACATGAAATAAATTGTTCAAACATAGCTCTGATCGAGGTGTAAATTTTGTTATTTGATTTATATTTATCTTGCACAATAATGACGTCAATCAGTAAAGTAAGCAACGAGATATATGTGTGTATGTGTGTTTTACAGATCAACCACCCCAGTAACAAGCTTTATAATTTAAATGACAATAATAGCCAAAAATACGTTAATAAGCTATTTTTATGTTTAAGATAAAGATATTGTTTGATTTGTGTTACTTTTGGCGTAGTTACTCTGCTCAATCTACAAAAAAACTATAAAACCGCACCTTTTTATAATATAAATTTTATATTCATTTAAATCTTATTATTAGAAAAAACCTGCTTGCTAATGCAAAAAAAAAATTGGTTTTTATTAAATCTGCCTGTGAGCATCTCAATTATATGAGAATGTATTGTAACTAGTCGAAAATAAAAAAAATAACAGAAATATATAGCTGTCCTCCTATGTCGAAGTTTTAGTATTTTAGTCACTTTATATTTTGTATTTTTATATAATAATATTATTATATTGATAGATTGTTAGATTATTATATTGCACAGATTTTCAAACTTTTTAAATTATCATACGGCATAAATCAAATTAAATCGACTAACATGCAAAAAAAAAAATATTTAAAAGCTTGAGTAGAATTTTTTAGGGGGAAGTTCTCAATTTTTTTGTTTCTTCTTGTGTGTATCTCATAACTTTTTACTGCGTGGACCGATTTTGATGATTTTTTTAAACAAAAGGTGGCGCTTGTCATGTGGTCTCATTTATATTTATTGCGATGTATAAGTATTTTTTTTTTTTTAATAATGCGTATTTACACACTGTATTGCTTGTCGATGTAATGCAGTCAGACAGGTGTTATTTTGTTTTACGAACATACAATTATATTGCCTCAGTTCAGATAAATCAAATGCAGTGTTAAAAATTACCACAAAATAAAGCAGAGAAGAAAGCCAAATATCTCCATGATAACCAGTTTCCGGCTACGTATGGAATGAGGATACCCAGCGACATAGACAGAGTGGGCAAAGAGCCCAGCCTCCCTCGGATTTCAGGATCACAGCATTCGCTTACCTGTTAACAAAGTTCAATTTATAATTCGACGTTATTAGTTACGTTTTCCGATCAAGCTGTAATAAAAAGCTATTAAGCCTATAAACAAATAAAATTTATGTACAATTTGTTTTTGAATAAGTGTACTTTCTGTTTGACAATGATATTGCAAGACGAGGTATTTCGAGTAACCCTTATTAACAATTTACTTTTGCTACAACTCTTTACAAATATTTTACTTCTGGAGAAAGGCCTCATAATGTTAAGAATAACTATTAGAATTTAATAAGCCACATTATTCTATTTTCAGTTGGTAAATAAACAATATGACCCAAAATTTAAACAATTACCACTAAATTGATATTAAGGAATAACGATTTATGTAGTCTCAAAGATTGGACAAACAACATTACAACCCTCTATATATAGATATCACACATAACACGTATATTCATAATTATGATGGTTGATAGATGGTATGGAGACAAAATAGTGTCAAAAAAAATTAGTGAATACATTTATTCATTAAAAAAATTATTTCAAAGTTATGAGATTCGCAAGAACGTAAAAAACGTCAACGCGAAGCAACCGCATGGAACGGCTTGTACAAAGTATCTGAAAAAAAATGTCCATTGCACATTTGTATTATATTTGGGGAATAATATTTGAGAACTGCACAACTGGTTTCACATTTTTTTTTATTGTTTTTATATTTTTGGAAAAAACTATAAGTTTTTTTTTTAATTCGACCGGAAAATCGAAAATTCTACGTACTATCGTCCTAAAACTCCTAAAACACAGCTTTAAAAATATACTTCTAACTTTACAACTTAATGTTTTTTGTCTTTTTCTTTGGAATATAAAATATCTTTTAAAATCTAATGCTAATCTATTTCTTTATATTAAAATATAAACAAATACCGTAAGGATTGACAGAGTAACTCAAACATTTATAATATTAGTACCTATGGCTTAACTTAATAAACATATTGGTAACTTATCAAAGATATATTAAGCAATACGAACACGTAAAGAACTACGCGTACATAGTTGCAGCTTAGATACGTGAAACACAAATTATGGTAATACTCTTACAATACGTCAGCTATTAATCTTTATAAGACAGCCGCTATGTCTTGTTATTTTTTTATATATTGCACTATTTATAAGTCTGTTCTGTTTAATTGAGCATTTGAATAATTGTACTTGAAAGTAACTATATACTTCCTCATAACCTGACAATACTCATCTGTTCCGTGATATCCACATCTGTGTTAGATTTAACGCTTATGTACACATGTCTGACGTTATAAAACTGTTTGAAAATTCTTTATAAAAAAAATATTTGTTCCATTGCATATATACTATATATACTTACCAAGATATATATCTTCGAAATTTTGTTATTCATAGGTTTGATGACTTTCAGTAATCCTAATACAGTACGGTTAATTTCGCAAATGTCACATAAAAAACATATTTAATTAAGAAATATAAATCAGAATATAAATCTCGAATAACACAGTAGTTTAATATTAAACTATTACAGTAAAATACTAGTAAATTCATTTACATCAAAATCTTATTTTGGTTGATAATGTGCATAGAAATAGACAAGAGGGGTTAAACGAAAATATCAATATTAAAAAGGATACGAGCAACTGTTAACTGTCAGATATAAACCGGGAATCAAAATGTAAGCAGATATGAAAATAGCAGATATTTGACTACACGATATAAAGCCCTATGTTATTGTTATCTAAACTTCTGATGTTAAACAGTAAAAATATTTAATTTGCTGTAATTTTTTTCTATTTTTTAAGTGAAGTAGTTAGCAGATTAATGAGTAACAGTTGGTTTTTGGTCATGAGAAAAGGAAAAAAGAATCGCATACAGACAAAGACAATAGTTTTACTAGAGAACAAAGAAGTTCAAGTGAATTTAAACTGTGACCATCACATAGAAATTCATTGTTTCTTCCTTTTAATATTTTCTGCATTAAAATTAAATTAAAAGTAGTAATTTTTCGCTTATTTCTTTAATTCTTCGCTTTCCCATGTACGAGAAGGATCAGAGCTTAATCCACCACGCTGCTCCAATGCGGGTTGGCGGATATATTCCCTACTATGAGTAACGATCGCTATCAGGTGTACATGATAACAACCGGGACCGACGGCTTAATGTGCTCTCCGAGGCACGGTGGGGAGACCCACTAGGACTGTGCTTGTTATTTATAAAACCGATATTTATACAACCTTAACGTCGAAAAATAAATAACTCTATCTCCATTAACGATAATATGGAAGTCTTGAATATGTTAACATTACTTCAAATTTTTATATCACAAATTGCTTCTACATTTTTCGATAGTAATTACGAAAAAATATTAAAAAATTAGACCAATTATTACTTTAATTATTACTTTTAATGAATATGTACTAGAATTGCTGATATCAAAAGAATCTTTTTCATTTCAATTTAATTAAGAAGTTATTTTTTTTACCTTATTATTAACACAGTATAATTTAATAAAATGACTATTTTTTTTCTGAACCTCATATAATTATTTGATGATTATGACCAGGAACCATTAAAATTGACGTAGTTTTGTGCAAAATATCAATACGATTGTATTTTTTTTATCTTGTTGCTTAATTTTTTTTTCAATTCTTGTTTTTACTTTTTTAATGATTTACAACTTACTAATTATTATCAGTTATCAAAATATTTAGTACGGTCTTTTTTTTGCTTATTTTTATTGACTTGAGGATCGGTATGGTTTAGACGGTAGTTACGTCAGCAATATTTATTTATTATTTCTGAATAGATTAACAATATTTATAACAATGTTTACGTAAGCACAGGGGGAAGTTGGTAGGGTTTCACTTACTTTCGCTGACAATGGGGAGGATAGGGTTAAAAATTACTAAAATTCTACTTATGTAATATAGAATGACTACTTACGATTAAATATTCTAAGCAACAAAAAGAGTGGACTAAGACAGTGTCAGCAACATGATCAAGATCACAGAGATTAATATAGTACCTATACTTATTTCTCTGAGAATTTAAGAATATTTGTTTTGGTGCAAATCAGGCTGAAATAATAAATATTTAGACAGTAACAAACTGTAACATTTTTTTTAAATATACTTACATATACTTGCGCTGGCGCTAAAACAAATCCAACACAAAAACCCGACAGTATACGTCCCAATAGTATAACAGGAAAGTTAGGTGCAAATCCGAGTATGAGCCAACTGGCACCCCAAAGCGGTGCTGTCAGTTGCAATGTCCGCTTCCTGCCTGCACGTTGCATCAGAGGTCCGGAACACATACTGCCAAAAAAAGCTCCTAGCGGTGGTATTGCACCTGTAGAGTAAGAAATATAGCATATTATATAAGGATAACATAAAAGGAAATGGTTATTTTGAAATTAAAAGTAAACAAGAATAAAAGAATCCATTACAAATAAACCATTTATCCATTACTAACAACCAAAAAATGAAATCTCTTCTCATTATGATATTATTTAATATTAAAGAAGAATACTTTACCAATCCATGATTTTTGTTCGCTATGTTGTATAATATCCGGATTAAGACTTTCCATTGAAGGTATAGATGATGATGAATATCCTCTGACAAGGCCGATGATGAGAAAAGCAAGTGATGCGCCGAAGGTCAGCCATAACTGAAATAATTTAAGACATAAGAACAGGAAGCTGCGTGTCTCGCGGTACATTGCGGAGAAAACCCACACGCCAACATCCTCAATCTTTTTATTTAGATTTTATTTTCAGAAGGTAATAAACGAGAGTTTTTTATTGTGCACTTTAAATAAAAATGAATTTAACATAAACATAACAATCACTTTTAATCAATTTTCATTTTATTTATTTTTATTTATTTAACAATTTATTATACGTACAAAACTATATACATAATAATTATATATGTCATGGAGACTCACGTATAATGGGTGTGCTTATCCCTTTAAGAGATTTCTTCCAGCACACCCAAAACGGAACAATTACAGATATCAATTACAGCAGGTAGACGTACAATATTAAAACATTAAATCATTGAAATACATATACATATATACATACGTACACGCACATATATTTATAGACATATACAATCATACACATGTGCAAACATATACATTATACATACACATACAAAAAAATAACGTTGACACAAAATAATATAAGCTCATTGATAAATATTTAAGTATTTATAAATATCAAAAATATAGTAGCCCAAGAGAAGACTTGTTGCTAGGTAGCATTTAATGCGGAACTGAGTTACCCTCATTAAACATAATAATTTAATACAATTATATTTCGTAGTACCCGCACTAGTCGGTACTTACATATATATCACTAATAATAATTACTGCATTAAAGAATATAGCCACCCTCTCTCTTCCCGTGGGTGTCGTAAGAGGCGACTAAGGATAACACAGTTCCACTATCACCTAGGAACTTAAAAAGTCGACCGATGGCAGGATAACCATCCAACTGCTGTCTTTGAAATACACAGGCCAATAAAAATTAAAGATAATGCTCTTTAAGTTTATTATTATTATTATTATTTAAACTCATTTTACATAAAAAAATGCAGTAATACACTCCAAAAATCGCAGAGGTTTATCCGGAGCGTTAAGTTTGAATACAGTTCATTTAGGCAATAAAAATACGGTGGTTATAAACTAAAGTAAGTAGGTATATCTTTTAATTCGATGTAAATGCGTACGCAGGGAAGGCGATCGAGACGCAAAACCGGTTTACTACAAGCAGTTACAGGATGTTCAGTAATTCGTCTTCAATTCATTTCTTATATTTTTATAGTGATTATAGTAAGTATATGTAGTCGTAGAAGTACGAAGTGATGACGGCAATGAATTCCACAGCCTAGCCGCGTGGGCGGTATAGGAATCAGTATAGAAACTAGAAGAGTGTTTCAATTTTATTGTCCTTAAGCACTAAGGGAACGGCCGAACTACCTTAAATTCTATTAAAAATCATTATATAAAATTAAACTAGCGGTTTTAGCCACGTTAATGTTAAGCCAGGTTCTACGCGTTACAAGGTGAAGTTTTATATCATCCAGTCTTTTCTTATGAAATTCTTTCTAGTAAAAAGAAAATTAAAATCAGACCCTTATTTTGTTTTTCTTACCCTGGTTAGATTTTAAGTGCTAATGAGTAAATATTGAAATATTTTAGCCGCGACTCGTATGATCGCAACAGACTAGTCTTTCGCACAGAATAAGCAAGGTGCCAGAGAAACCGTTTTTAAACACGTTCAAGTTTCACGCAGTGCGTAGCGTAATGTGGCCTCAAAGCCAAAATGCAAGACCTATTCTAAAACACCTCTAATTGACTATTGTAAAATATTGTATAATTTAGGTATTTCTTTTTAATTTTTCATTTTCATACTTTTTTTCTATTTGTTTTACACACTTTGACCAAAACGAACTTATCGTTAAAAAATGAGTCATCTTTTCATGCTGAAGCTATTTGTAAACAAAATATCATATTATTACAGTCTATAAAGGTGCATTCAGACCAACCAATCGACGATAATACATAAATAGAATCGGGCTTTTGTTAGTCATTTTACTGATGATTGCTGTTAACCTATGGAGTGGAGACCGCGTCTTAGCAAACGCCCGTTGAACCGACGATCCTACGTAAGATTGCCGGTGTAGACTGGATAAGAATTGCGAAAAACAGGATGTTTGGCGCGAACTTGGGGAGGCCTATGTCCAGCAGTGAACTGCAATAGGCTGAGCTGATGCTGTTAACCAAATACTTGTAGAAATTAATAAAGGAGACAAACTTATGAACGTGATAATATTATATCACTAGCTTAGCCCTGCGGTTTTATCCACAACAGTTTGAGGACAAAATGTACTAACATATATTTAAACCATTACTTTAAGAGTGTGGTAGACTTATTTTGTTGCAGAATTATTTTAATACTACGATATCATATATATTCATCGAAGTCATGTCAATCATTTGATCATATGATGATTAGATCGTGTTTGTGATGCTTTAATCATGTGACGCTAAGGACAATTTTGTTCAAAAAGAAGAACTTGCGATTGAATAACATATTTATTTTGATAAGGATTCATCTTATCATGTCTAAAGCCACCTTCGTAAATAATGCATTATTTTAGAATAAACTTGATCAGATCAGATCAGTTCAGCCTATTGCAGTGCATTGCTGGACACAGGCCTCCCAAAGTTCGCCCCAGACATTCCGGTTACAAACTTGATAAATATTATAAACTATTAAAAACTTGATCATCATGAAAAAATTATAATAAGACAACCTTAAAATATTCCGCCATACTATATGTTTTTAGTCACTTTTTTGAAATTATTCAAAATAGCAGGTGCCTACTTTATTTTGAAAATACAAATGTTTTGCGACAATCAACGACCCAGGTTAAAAAATTAAATCAGCTTTTCGTTTAAAATCGATGACCGCTCTGATGTAGAGGTGTGCTTGCCGTGTTAGCGCCTACACCCCGGCGTTCACTGGTTCGATTTCCCTTGGAGTGAAAATTTGTATACGTATAAAACTTTGTTTCCAATCTGGCGGTCTGTCCTTATGTGTCTCTCCACTGTTTATTGGAGAACACGTAAGCTGTTGGTTCCAGCTGCTATCATAGACATGGTAGCGATCGTTACTCATAGCAGATGGCAGATTAAGCTCTGACCCCTTTTCCCTATGGAAAAAGAGGCCTATGCCGAACAGTGGGTTGTTATAGGCCAAATCGTACCATACCATATTGTTGAGTTGTAACGAAAAATGAATGTTAAAAATATCTATAACTAATATGTCTATAACAAATTCTAACCAGATCCGATTAGTATGCAACGTCAAAGGAATTAAGTCACATTCGATAGTGAACATCACACGTGTAGTATTCGTTCGCGTTTATTGGCTAGGTCTGAACGCACCATAATGCGACAAAATATTAGTATTCATATAATTTATACCAACCGAGATATATGTCTGAAACTGAAAATTGCAATTTCACACTACACAATTTTTATTATTATTACCAGAAAAGTTATAACGATATAATTATTTTATTTTTATTAAATAATTATAACGAAATACCTTGACTTGAATTATGATCTGTATGGAAATATGAAATTATGTTTTATCATTTTATATTAAGACTAGCTGTGCCCGCGACTTCGTCCGCGTAGAATTTTACAAAAAGTTATTGTTCAGTTCGCAGAGTTGTAAAATAAATACATTTCTAAAGTAAAAGTTGCCTAAGTTACTCTTTATTACATTAACTATCTGCCACTGACAGTCCCGTCAAAATCGGTCCAGCCGTTTCAGAGATTAGCCGAAACAAACAGACAGGCAGACAGACAAAAATTGTAAAAAAAATTATTTTACCGTGTATACATCGATATACATTTTGTAATAAGCGGTTATTTTATACAAACAGACACTCCAATTTTATTTATTTGTCATATTGTGATTATAAAACGGAAATTGATAAGAAAAACAAAACATCGCTTAATTTTTTTTATACAATGATAGGATGCGTGCGCGATTTGATGCGTTTGACGACTAATATATCACCTGATTTTAAGTAAAACTGCAGTCTAGGATGGCGCACACTTACCTAGAACTAACCTATTCACTCGCGACCTAAAGATCCCCAGGATAGTTTTCCGGAAACACACGTAAAATCGCTTAATTGAAATCAGCGAAGCGCCAAAGGTCGTTAGTGTCAACAAAGCGTGTTTCTTCACTCGGACTGAATTAACCGCCTAACAATGTGTAATTGATAAATTGTAAACGCAATCACCATGAAATCACCAAAATGCTATTAAGAAAAAAAACTTTAATGTTAACTATCCGTATTTTATTAAATAAAAGATCGCTACGCTTCAGCCTGTAATATCCCACTACTGGGCATAGGCCTCTTTCCCAATGTAGGAGGAGGATCAGAGGTTAATCCACCACGCTGCTCCAATGCGGGTTGGCAGATATATTCCCTACTATCAGTAACGATCGCTATCAGGTGTACATGATAACAACCGGGACCGACGTCTTAATGTGCTCTCCGAGGCACGGTGGGGAGATCCACAAGGACTGCACAAACACCCAGACCAGCAAACACCTGTATGGCCAGTACAAATGTTTGTCATGTGCGGGGATTGAACCCGCAACCGCCAGCGCAACAGGTACAATCCATGGCTGTAACCGTTGCGCCCACGCGGCATCAATAATAAAAGATCACAACATATAAATCAATTTTCTCATATGTACCATTAAATACGTTAACGTACGTAGTGAGTACCTAAATCACCTTAGCTGCCATCACAACGTATGATATCGGTAGGAAAATCATAATAATCTGTGTTTCTGATGTGTCCTATCGTACTAATATCAAAAGATTTGACTCTAGTAATCGGTCAGATCTAAGATATAGGTATGTATTTACTTCACAAGAGTGACTCTTGAAAAAGAGTGATTATTCTGTATTTGATAACTTTATTGGTTTTCATGTGAACAATATGACACACTAATTTATCAATTTTACATTTTCGCTACACCATCATATTTTTTTACGGTTGCTATAACACAGGTCATAGTTTCGTTAATGTTTTTTTAACTAGCGCGTAGACACAGATCCCGCTTTCTGCTCTACGGTTTGCGGGTTCGATTCTTGCCTGAGTCTGGGATTTATCTTAAAATACATATTAAGCGATCTATCACAAAGAAATTGTTAAATACTGATTGATGAACTTAGATCATTTTCTATATATCACACCTATCTCAACCGACTGAAATATATATTCAATTCAACAATTAAATCTTTCATTTAACACTGCGACTGAAGCTAGCTCCTAAACGTCGATTGGCCTAGTTTGTGTGTGTTGTTTGTTAATATTGATCATATTTTGACATATTTTTATCTTAACTTATCAATGCCATAATTTTTTTAATACGACTTGATCGGCAAACAAGCGTACGGCTCACCTGATGGTAAGCGATTACCGTAGCCTATAGACACCTGCAACACCAGAAGCATCGCAATTGCTTTGCCGGCCCTACACCCAATCCCTCTCCCCTTCCAGGAGTTTTAATCGCCATACTCACGGCAAGAACACAGCACTGCTTCAAAGCAGTATTATTTAGCTGTGATTTTCTGTAAGGTACCTGCCCAGTTGTTGGAGAATGCTCTACCTCAGTTAAAATTAACCACATCAACAATACAATCATGACTATACAATCATTTCCTTTAACATAACATTTCACAAATAAAAACATTAAATATACGTAATTGTTGAGAGTGAGCATTGTTAACATGACTCGGTAACGACTAGCTGACGTCATGATTAATTTCTATGCATAAATAGTGGAATTTTTACTTTTAAAGATCAAAAGTCTGCTACTGTAACGTTTCTGTAAAAATATACTGCTACCCACAATTGGGCGGATAAACACATTTAAATCTAATTGAACATAGTTTTAGGCCACAGGTCAGAGAAACATATTGACATTACTAAAACTTCAGCTATAATATTAGTTATAAAATAAACGTTTTTCTCTAACGCCATAATAACTCATGTACGGAAAAAAAACCAACAAAATAGTAGAATAATTATGAAAGGCCAGGCGTTCAAGTAAATGGCTAGCTATTTCAACAAGTCGGGTGAGACATACGTCATTTCCAATTAGTTAATACTATGAAAATGTCGTATATCGCTATCGTAATGTATGAGACATTACATAAGCAATCGAATGAATAATAATATATAGTGTAATGTATAGTACAAATATTAATTCATAACTTGTGTAAAATAAAAGAATGTACTAAACAATAACAACCTGAATTACCTTGAATGTATATCATATTGTTTCTGAACGACATCCGGCGACGGTTGTGTTTGTATTTTTACAATACCGGTAACCTGTATTTACACAATATAAGTATTGTACAACCGCTCTGGAACACCGACACCGACGGTTCGCGGGTTTGATTCCCGCTCGGGATGGATATTTTTATTTATACGAATTATCTTTCTGGTTTGGATGTCTCTCCTTGTGGGTCTTCCACTATGCCTCGAGAGCACATTCAGTTGTCGGTCCCGATTGTTACCATACACACCTGATAGTGATCGTTACTCATAGTAGGAAATATACCCGCAGTGTAGCAGCGTGGTGGATTTAGCTCTAATACTTCTTAACTTTAAGAAATAAATACAAAATAATTTTAACATTTAGAATTTGCGTATATTTTTAGATAAAATTTGTAATAACGAAAAAAGACTCACGAGTAAGTTGTTCAAGTATAATAATAATTCACACTTTTAGAATCATTGCCTTGACATGTATAAATTTGGCTTATCCTCGTTCGTAATACATATAGATTGGTTAAAATAAAGGTTACGTACAGTGGCAAAAATATATGTTACTATGTGTAATTGTATATGTATAAGAAATACTTAGAAGTAATTTTTACTCAATAAGAAAAACTATAAGACAGTGTGCAGCATCAAACATGGGGATCGAGCGCGTGAAAGCTAGCGTATTAGCCACATGTAGTGACCACTGTGACAATGCGCATGGCCACGCCGAACGACTGCAGCAAATTGAATAATTCTTTTAGTAATGATTGTTACTGTCAAGAGAAGGTTTGAACGGCAAAACAAATGCTATATGAAGTTTTAGATGTAATATTTACATAATATACAGTAATTTACAGAGAGGGGCAAACAGATATTATTTAATATTTAAGTGTTACACAAATTAAAGTCGTTCTTATCTTTTCGACGATAAAACAATTAGCAGTTTGTCAAATTAGCAGACACATGGACAATGTAGATTCGTGTTAATATTAGAAAACGAAGAGAAATAATTATATTATTGCGCAAAAATACTTTTACTCTCAAAAAAAAAAGAAGATAATTTCAATTCAAATAAATCCCAGTGAATTGAAGCTATATTTATTTGTATCTGGCTATTATTTTCACATCATTGGGTATCACGTAAAATTGTACCTATTTTTAAACCACATTTACATTACGGATTTTCTTTCAAGTGAATTATGTAGGAGATGCTTGTTCCAAACGGTTGTGTAACTGGGTTTTTACCCTTGAATTTAATAGTTAGTTTTTACCTACCAACTTAATGAAGTTAGTTTTTAATATAGGAAATGTTTATATTCTTTTTCATCAGAATTTTAACATTTAATAAAATTTCATTAATTCTACTAATTTCAGTGAATATTAAATTTAATAAAATATTATGATGAATAAAGTAGTAATTTAAATTTATTAATATATACCGTAAATTATATACATAATAATTAATTAGTCACTATAACTTAATTAATCAGTATAAAAAAATAAATTTCAAATTTTAATAACATACAAATATTAAAAGAAAAAAATGTTCCGTTAAATTGTACTTAATAAGTATCAAAATTTAAAATTCAATTAGAAATTATGCGTACAATATGCTAGCAAAGGTATTGAGGAACACAGTTACTACTTCTCTTACTCTTCAAGAAATATTTTTAACAATTGTCTCTATGGGAAATGTAACCTTTAACATTGCACTAAAATGTAAATAACTACAGTTTTAACGAAAATTTTGACTGCGCTCACGTAAAGTCCGTTTCACACAAACGCTGTAGTCACATGCACACTCAGTTAACCCATACCTGCATGTGCACGTGTTTTCGTAAGTGAATCAGACGATACTGCTTGTCCGTGGGGCAAAGCGGACATAATTCATGTAGTTAAGCGTTCTAAGCGCCCTTAGTATTCTAAATAAAAACAAATTATATATGTATACAATTTGTTTAAATCAATTAAATATTCTGCTTGTTACATATAGATAACATAATGAAATTGATCAAACAATATCAAGTTCAATAGGAATTCATGTATCTACGGAGTACAAGGTAAACATTTTTACTTAACTGCAAATAACATTATATTTTACATTAATTATTACAAATAGATAAATAAACAAATATTAGTAAATTAGTTAATGACTTCAAACTAAATTATAAATAAAAATATTGTATTGGAAATATTCATATCGCCTTATTTTTTTCTTTTAATATATGAATATAATATGTTTCAAGTTGGATCAAACTGCACGCGGCGCACAGTGAGCTGAAATTCGCGTTTCATAGTTCAAGTTCACGCCTAAAATGTGTTTACGGTTATAAACCTGAAAGTTCATTATATAAGGCATTTAGCAGTTATTCTCAATCGCATAAAAGCAAAGAAAGCGTCACTTGAAAAAATAAGTTTGAATGTCTATGAAACGTGAATTTTTAGCCCACTGTGCGTCCGTAGTAGTTTAGAAGTCCATCGTGGACAAACAAAGTGACGCTTAATACTTACGGATACTTTCGGTAGTGAAAAATAAATTATAAAAGTTGATAAAAATTAAAATTTATGTAGACATACACTTAAATATTCTAATTTGGAATCATTAAAGCACATTATTGATTTATTATATTCAAATTAAAAGTCGTATATTTTAATCTGTATGTCACGTGACCTAAAACACGTCCCACCATGGTATGACGTCATACGGGAAAAAACAAAGTTTTGTCAGTGCTGTAAACAGCTAGGTACATATCCATCAACTTTAACCAAGGAGTAATAGTTGTGCTCTTTCGTTAGTGCATTTTTCATTTGTACCTATTAATTTATTAAAATGAAAACCGGTTTTGTAAAAGCAGACAGTACGAATCTGCCAAAAATTGATTCAATGATGGTTGCAAAGTTTTTTGCATGTAACCGAGACTTCTGTTCTATTGAATTTTTAAATGTTAAAACATCTTTGTACGTATAACTTGTTATATTATACTGATTTTTTATGTAAGAACCAGGTATATCTAATTTGAAAAAAAAAATGTTAGAAAGTGTTAGATTATGTTTTATTGCTTATGTTACTGCCAAATTAAAACTTAATAGTTTTTTTTAATGCTAGTATTTGTACAGCTCGACACTACACACCAACGGTAGCTATTGTAATTCATTATTTTACACAAAAACACCAAATATTTGGTGCTGTAAACGTTGAAGGACAAAGAGTATATATATAAGGTATTGAACTTTTGACGTATTGAACGAGTTCGGTCTTACATACGTCATACACGACTTTTGTTGCTAACAATATTACGTCACCAAAATAGCGTTTGCGCGGAAATAAAAAAGGTTTAAAATATAATATAATTTTATGGCATGAAAGCGTATTTATTTTGCCGAAATATATATTTTTTGTGGCTTTTATTGGAAAATCAACATTTTGTTTCAAACATAGTGGAATACCCTATTTATATTAAGATTAGATGTTTCGTCTTTTTTTAAGGTTATTGGAGACATGAATCAGACAGACCATGAAAATCACAGAAAAAGAACAGTAACCGCTTGAGTGTTACTAACAAATTATTTATTTATTTATTTATTTAATTAGAACCACCAAAAGAATTGCATGTTTAAAAAATTTACAATTAGATATATGCAAAGGTATTAAGTATATACATATAATTCCTCTTAAAGGTAGTTACAGCATGCGCTTTAGACAATTGAGTCATCAGCATCAAAAGATTTTAAACATATAGGATTTAAATTAAAAAAAAAATACATACAAAATAAAGAACTAAATACATAACTATTACTATTATAAATTAAGATAAGTTAATATTAGTGCTACATAACTTTTGATTTGAGGAATCAAATGACTTTAATAGTTTCTTTTTAAATACAGCTAAGTTATCTGCAAAGATGTCTAATGACTTGTTTTTAACTGTAAATTCTCTGTAGAGCCTACTCAGTCTAGGGATGAGGGAATAATAACCGAGGTTTGTTCTCTGGGTTTTATAAGCAAATAGTGAAAGGGGATATCGTGGTATGCGAGAGGGAACGTTAATTGAAATTTTGCTTAGGAGTTCTGAATTATCCACAGTTCCATTCACTAGTTTGTGTAAGAATACCATATCAAGTAGCTTGCGCCGGTTAGAGAGTGAGTTTAACCGAAACTTATTTAGCCGTGAGTAGTAGGGCATTCTTTTGTCCTGTCCAATAGAATAAAATTGCGTAAACCGTCTCTGTATACTTTCCAATCTATCTTTATGGGTCTGGTAGTTAGGGTTCCAAATGAGCGTTCCATATTCTAGCTTACTCCTTACTAATGTAGTGAATAAAATTTTTTTGGTTTTCAGTTTTTTAAATTGTTTAGAATTTCTAAAAATAAACCCCAACATCTTGCGTGCCGACCTGCATATGTTATCAATATGTACATTATAACGTAACTTACCATCAATAGTGATACCTAAATCGCGAACATACTCCAATTTCTGTAATTGGTGCGTACCAATAAAATATTTTCCCTCAACAAAAAATCGTTTACGTGTGAAAGTAATATATGAACATTTGGAAGGGTTAAGCTCCATTCCATTTAACTTACACCATTCGAAAACTCTATTGATATCTTCTTGTAAAGACTTAACGTCATGCTTATTTGTAATTTCTTTAGCAAGCTTTAAATCGTCAGCATAAATTAAACATTTGGAATTCTTGATGCAATTAGTAATGTCGTTAATGAAAATATTAAATAGTAATGGTCCTAAAATTGATCCTTGAGGAACACCAGACACAGCGAGATAAAATAGAGAATTGTGACCTTTGATAACTACGTATGAGCGTCTGTTGGCTAAATATGAAGAAATCCAAGACAAAAGAGGCCCTCCTATGCCAAAAGTTGAGAGTTTTGCCACCAGCAGTTTGTGGTTTACCCTGTCAAATGCTTTTGAGAAATCTGTGTAAACTGCATCGACTTGTCTACACGCATCTATAGATGTTGTAACGAAGTTCATGAAATTAGCTAGATTTGTTATGGTAGATCTACAGTCAATAAATCCGTGTTGAGATTCTGAGAGAGCATGGTGAACGTGGCGTGACAAGATTGGATGTAGCAAAGATTCGAAGACTTTCGATAGTGTCGAGAGTATTGATATAGGCCTGTAGTTGGTTATAGATTCACGATCGCCATTCTTATAAACAGGGACTATTCTTGCTAACTTCCATATCTCAGGATAAACACCTGTGCATAAAGATTTGTTATATATTAAGTGAAGTGGTAATGATAATGGAACAGCGCATTCCTTAATGAATAAAGGAGGCAAATTGTCCGGACCTGATCCTTTTCTTACATCAAGTCCTTTCAGCTTTCTGATTATATCCTCAATGGTAATTTTAATATTGCAAATGCTACCTGAGATAACATTCAAGACATGTGAGTAATTTTGTGAATATTCACTCGAGTCATAGACTGATGCGAAGAAATCCGCAAAGAGATTGCATAAGCTAGAGCCATCAGTGGCAATTTTATCACCAAGCTTCATCTTTGCGGGATATGTATTTGTTGACTGCTTCATATTTTTTAGATGAGTCCAGAAACTTTTAGGATTTTTCGTCAAATTATCTTCAATTGATGCAATATATCTATCATAACATTCCTTCATTAACTTGTTACTGTCGTTTCTTAGAGATTCAAAATGAATTTTATCAAGTTTGTTTTTGAATATTTTAAATTTTAACCTGTATTTATTTTTTTTTTCAACATGGAAATTAGTTTATAGTTATACCATATAGGGAATTTACTGTTTTTACGTTTAGTCTTAGGAACATGTTTTTCAATGATTTCCCTCACTTTATTATAAAATATTGTGAGCATAGAATTGACATTAAAACAATTTGAAAATAAATTAAGCCAAGGTGTATTATTTAAATCATTGATAATATTACCATAGTTTGCCTTATAGAAGTTTAATCTTTCAGTAGTCTTTTCATCTATATTAGCTAAGTCGCTTTGTTCAAGACTAACTAATAAGGGTGGATGGTGATTGTCAACTATGCTGATAGGGTTTGGGTATTTGATGACATTGACATGCGTATTACAAGTCAGGACTAAATCAAGTAATCTTTCATTTGAATTGAAAATGTTATTAAATTGTTTCAAATTATTTTCTTCAATAAAATCAATAAGAGAATTACCAAGACAATTACCATATTCTGGGTACATATAATTTACTTCTGGTGATACAGACCATGATATACTACTTAAATTAAGATCACCTATAATGAGCACATGTTCATTTGCGTTAATTATTCTAGAGGTGTTAATTAAAAATGTATTCAGTGCTTCACTTTTGACTGGTGGTGGTATATACACAGCACAAATAGCTATTTGACTAAGTTTATTTTGTATTACTGCATCAACTGTCACCCATAGATCCTCGCAAGTACTATCCCACTGTGATAAACGACTAGAACTAATACTACTTTTTACTGCGATCATTATTCCCCCTCCATTACTAACCTTTTTAGTATTATTTTGTTTTCTGTCTCTACGATAAACTATATAGCGATTATCAATAAATTCACCATCAAATACTCCGTCATTAAGCCAAGTTTCTGTTAGTATAATAATATCAAAGTCATTAGATAGAATATTAAGTTTTACCTCGTGTGTTTTGCTTTTGATCCCTCTAACATTTTGATAATATATTTTCAAATTATAGAATTTTATATATAATAAATACAAGACTAAATTATTCGAAATTACAGTTCTAAGATTTAAGTTGTTCCAGCTGTTCGATATTCTTTACAACAATACATTCAGAGCCATCCGTTTCCCTTAAAAATACACGTCCATTCTTTATCCATACGTATTTGTAATTTAGTTTTTTTGCTGTTATTCTAGCAAAAGCATGTATTTTTTTTAGTTCAGGCGTCAAGTGGTCCATGACATATATTTGTCTTTTCTCACCAGCTATACCAGCATGGCTTGTATTTAACTTATCCTCTTTATTTTTTTTATTGAATTTAATTACTCCAGCCAAAAATGTGTCTCGAATACGCGGGCTTGCAAACTTTACGATCACGGAACGTGGGCGGCCATTTGCTGGATTTGTTTTGGCAATCCTGGTACATCTGTGAATATCAGTGTCCGATATATTATTGCCTATTATTTTACCTATTTGTAAAATAGTATTTGGCAAGTTTTCGGATTTATGTTCTGGTATACATTGAATTTCCAAATTACTCATCCTTGCGTGCTGTTCCATTAGAGTTAGGCGGCTATTGAGATCAACTACTGTCGATTTCAATTTTACATTTTCTTCCTCCAGTGCTTTGACAACAGTTAGCTTTTCTTGAATTTTATTTTTTATGTCCTCATATTGATTATTAATAAAGTTTAATGCATCCTTAATCTCATACATTTCTTTACACATTTCACTAGTTTTAATTTCCATTATTTTGTCAAATTTACATTCTATTTTAATCAAAAGTGTGTCCATTTCTTCCTTGACTAGCTGTTTTAAATTTTCAAGGGTAAAATATTCATGTACCTGTGATGTTGGCTGTACTGAAGGCTGTGGTCGCCTATGCGTGATATTAGAAGATGGACTATCGTTGATAACGGTAGTTCCACGTGCTGGTGTGTTGCTATTATCACCTTTTGGTTTCTTAGAGCAGCAAGAGGGACAAGACCATTTAGTCTTATACTCTGGTGGTAGGTCATTAATTTTTTTGTAAGACGTGTTGATACATTCTATGTGATATCGCAGGCCACATGTACCGCATTTAATTACCTCTGTTGCTGAGATGTCGTTGGTGCATGCTGCGCATTGCTTAAATTTTGATAATTTTGTGTTCATTTCTAATGTAAACTAATAATTTAGAAAATAATTTCCAATTAAACCGTATAAAATATATAAAAGAAAATTTATACGACTTTGACAGTTTGACACTTCTTTTTCTTGAAATATGATGATTTAACGATACTTTTGGATTTAGTTACCCAAACTGAAGATCGCTTTGAAAAATTTTATTCGTCGTAGACGAGATAGCCACAAAACGTTGCGTCTACGTTTGCTACCATATCACTTTGATCACAATCTAATTGAACTTTTTTGGGCTCAAATAAAGGGCTACTTGACAGCAAATAACAAAAGTTATAAAATTAATGAAATTAAAAGGAGTAACTAAATTGGATAGCCAAAAATGTTCGTGATGTATCAATAATGTGATAACCAAGATCGAAAAAAAAAATGTATGAAGTCGAAATTTGTGTGCAAAATAATTATGTTAGAGCAGATATTCACGTATCTGCAGAAAGATCATCAAAAGGAAGTGATGACGACAGTTTTTAAGATTACAAGAATTATACAATAATTATATTTTTATAAGTTCTTATGCATAACATATTTATACTATATCCAATATAATATTATATTTTTATTTATTTATGAAAGTATTATTATACATTTATCTTTACAATTTCAAAACAAGAACAAAAGGTTTGGCCCCACCCGTAATAATAATACATCTCACTCTGTCAATATTGGAAATGTGCGAGAGACATAGCCGATACTCGTTTGTTAAAGAAAGAAAAAACAGACTATAGAAAATGTAAATTATTGAAATTTGTTAAACCATAATGAACACCCTTCTTCTGTATGGCTGGGAAAAGGAACAACGAAACCAGGCTTGTTAAGTTCTGTTAATTTCGTAATATTTTTTTATAAGAGTTATTATATTTAAATTCACTTGAAGTTGATTTTAAATTCTAAAACTAATATCCTTAACATAAAATGCGAGGCGAGAAAATCACGCGACTGGTCGCGTGAAGGAAGAAGTCCATCTACTAGTTATTTTAGTTCATGCAACTCAGGATACGGACAAAATGGTCCCATTCAATAGCTGAGAATAATGGCATTCATCTTTAATACATGTCCTTGATTTTGGTCTCCACTGTGTTGCTAGCCATATTTGATTACAAGCGTGAAAATCTTACAAACACCGATGTTCGAGTTCGATTTCCGACCGTAGTAGATATTTTTATTTGTACAATGATTTGTTTCTAGTCTGGGTGTACTTGTAGGTTTCCTCACCTTCCTTTCCAGTTTAATATGTAAAGACTGGTGAACTCTCCTAGTAGCTATCTTAAATATTTAGTAACGTGTATCGTTATCGTTTAATCGTTAATCTTTTCTAAAGATGGAAAATATTTTGCCAAACGATATTTAAACTTGATTGATCCCGGACTTCTCTTTTGTCACTTTAAAATACAACAACCTTCTCGTAGAATAAATCGACGACCGTGATTTGGGTACTTGTTTACAAATTAATATTAATTATATTTATTACTAGCTGTGGCCGCGACTTCGTCCGCGTGGAATTTAACAAAAAGATAATGTTCAGTTTGTAGAGCTTTAAAATAAATCAATTTCTAAAATAAAAGTCGCCTAAGTTACTCCTCACTACATCAGCTATTTGCCAGTGAAAGTCCCGTGAAAATCGGTGCAGTCTTTTCAGAGATTAGCCGGAACAAACAAACAGACAGACAGATAGACAGACAAAAATTGTAGAAAATGTTATTTTGGTATATGTACCGTGTATACATCCATATAAATTTAGTAAAAAGCGGTTATTTTAATATTACAAACAGACACTCCAATTTTATTTTTTTGTATTGATATGCGTTATACTCATACTTAACTATTTGCATAAAGAAAATAATGGGGTGACTTTGTAACTGATGAGTGAAATGATATTTTAATAGGCAAATAATATCCCGATCCTTGAGATAGCCACAACTAAAAATGTGTAGTTTAACTTGAAAAGACCTATTTTAAGAATCATCTCATTAAGTAAATATTAGAAGTAATAGCATTTATTACAATGATAATATATGTATGTATTCATCATTACAGCCTATACAGTCCACTGCTGGACATAGGCCTCCACAAGTTTACGCCAAAAATAACGTGAACTCATGTGTTTTGCCCATAGTCACCACGCTGGGCAGGCGAGTTGGTGACCGCAGGACTGGCTTTGTCGCACCGAAGACGCTGCTGCCCGTCTTCGGCCTGTGTATTTCAAAGCTAGCAGTTGGATGGTTATCCTGCCACCGGTCGGGTTTTTAAGTTCCAAGGTGGTAGCGGAACTGAGTTATCCCTTAGTCGCCTCTTACGACACCCACGGGAAGAGAGGGGGTGGCTATATTCTTTAGTACCGTAGCCACATATATGTATTATTTTTTATAAATTAACGACCCGCGCAACGGTCACAGCACTGGTTTGTGTTTGTTGCGCTTGCGGTTGCGGTTTCGATCCCCGCATATGACAAACATTTGTATTATCCAGTGCAGTCCTTTTACCACCTTCTCACCGTATCTCGGAGATAACGTTAAGCCGTCGGTCCCGGTTGTTATCATAATATATCCGCCAATCCGAATTGGAGCAGCGTGGTGGATTAAGCTTTGATCCTTCTCCTACATGGAGTAAGACGCCTATATCCAGCAGTGGGATATTACAGGCCGAAGCGTTATAAATTAAAACTTAGCTTCTTATTTTACTCATTTGTTTATTCTCCCTATGTTGTTTTATTACCTTGCTTGGTTCTTACTAAGTGTGTTTGTCTGTTTGTGTTTTACAATTTATTTTTGTGTTACAAAGCAAGGAAAAAATTAAAGAATATAATAAGGTTGTTGTTGTTGAACATAAGTTTGTTTTGATAGAAAAAAATTGTTCCTGATTGAGATTACATTATGGATTTATCTATATACACCTCCGTAAAATTAGAAAAAAATTGATAACAACGAATACTGTAATATTAAGTTTTTTGCACGATACTAAAACACAAAAAAAAAAAAACGATTTTAAAATTTTCGTCAATTTGTCATTCTGATGGCCTGGAATTTTTTTAAAATCATTTGTTAACAGGCTGAACTGATATTTATGGGACTTTTACTAAAACGTAGAGTAGATTATGGAGCAACGTATAACCTACTTTTTATCCCGAAATTACCGGAAAATCGGAATTTACGCGAGAAAAACCATATTTAGCGTTCGCGATTACCTACTCCCGAGATAGATATGATATAACCAAACATTTTCTATCAAACACGACAATTTTCGCGAACAAATGTATACATCAATACCGACATTATAATGCTGAAAAGTGTGTTTGTTTACTTAAACGCGCTAATTTCAGGAAATACGGATTCGAATTGAAAGATTCTTTTTGCGTAGGATAGCCGATCTTTAAAATGTCAATCTTTTTCAAAATCAATTATATGTACAGCGCCAACAATTGATTGGACATCTTCAAATTGATTTGGACATCTCTGTCCTCTGGTCTCTAAATCTATGTTTCTTAATACTCCACACGACACGTCTTTCTCCATCGCTCTATAGATTCTCCAAGTCTTCTCAATAAAACCTTTGCAGATTATTAGTCTCTCAGCATTAATATCGCTTAATAAATCAATTCTTATCTTGTATGGGCTGATGAATTTTACTCTGTTTATTTTATTTATATTATTATTTTTAAGTACTTTTGCAATCGTGAATTGTTCAGTGGGTTCTGTAGCGTGGCTCTAGCAGTAAAGAATATAGCCACCCCCTATCTTCCCGTGGGTGTCGTAAGAGGCGACTAAGGGATAACACAGTTCCACTACCACCATGGAACTTAAAAATCCGAGCGATAGCGGGATAACCATACAACTGCTGGCTTTGAAATACACAGGCCGAAGACGGCAACGTCTTCGGTGCGACAAAGCCAGCCCTGCGGTCACCAACCCGCCTGCCCAGCGTGGTGACTATGGACAAAACACATGAGTTCACGCCATTTTTGTCGTGAACTTGTGGAGGCCTATGTCCAGCAGTGGACTGTGATAGACTGAAATGATGATGATGATGAATGATGAGTTGTTTAGGTGAAATCTTTGTACTTTTTATATAAATTTTAATTTCATTATTTTGTGAATGTTTTCATTTTCCTTGTATTCAATTTCTTTCAATTATCGGGCTACTGCGGGACATATTTTCAATATTATCATCATTTTTACAAATTATGTCTTCATTTATTGTAAACAACTCTTTTTTTCTATAGCCGTGCCGTCAAGGCCGGACGGCCAGGTAAAAAACTCGTCAATCCGTGTGTCCCGATGATATTTTATAAACAAACAATAATACTATTAACGACGCATCTATTTCGTGCAAATATCGATCAAAACTGTATTGGCACCTTTTTATTACTAAAAAATAATAATAATAATATTATATCTAAAGAAAGAAAAAAAAAGATAGATATACAAGCCGCGATTAGGAAGTGTAAAATAATAATAAATACCGTTTCATTTTTACTTTAATTTTATCATGTGCCATAATTTAAAAGTTACCTGATAACGGCGACAGAATGCACAATAATTAAATATTTTAACTGTAGTTTGATTTAAATACATACAAGTATATATTTAAATGTTAGAATTAAATGCAAATTTATGTGCTCATTCTATATTATTTTGCTTCATTGAATATTTTTATGAGGTTTCCTTATTTGATAAACAGTGCTCATTAATATCTGTCCAGTTTCTATTCATTATATGTTTTAAAAAGAGGTAACAAAGAATTAAACTAAAAACAAAGGAGTTTCGCAAAGTTTCTTATAATCGTATTTTCTTCACAGAGATGAGATCTTGGATACTGTTATGAAAATTAATTTATTTAATCAGTCCGGCCGTTCTTTTACACAGTTAGTAGATTTAATATAACGAAAAATTTAGTCATTACATTATAATTTTAATACTGTTTGAATATGTGTTCAGGTGTATTAATAGCTACTTGTTACAAATACTTTTATAATTTAAATAATATATCTGAAGCTAATTTTATTAACCGACTTCCAAAAAAGGAGGAGGTTCTCAATTCGACTGTATTTTTTTTTTTTTTTTTTTTTTTTTTATGTATGTTACATCAGAACTTTTGACCAGGTAGACCGATTTCGACAAATTTTGTTTTAATCGAAAGGTGGTGTGTGCCGATTGGTCCCATTTAAATTTATTTGAGATCTAACAACTACTTTTCGAATTATATCTAATAATGCGTTTTTACTTGACGCTTTTTTCGTCGACCTACGTTGTATTATACCACATAACTTTCTACTGGATGTACCGATTTTGATAATTCTTTTTTTGTTGGAAAGGGGATATCCCTAGTTTAGTACCATGATAAGGAAACCAGGATCTGATGATGGGATCCCAGAGAAATCGAGAGAAACTCTTGAAAATCCGCAATAACTTTTTACTGGTTGTATCGATTTTGATAATTTTTACTTTAATCGAAAGCTGATGTTTATCATGTGGTCACATACAAATTTTATCGAGATCTGATAACTACTTTTTGATTAATCTTTGATAACGCGTATTTACTTGACATTATTTTCGTCACCTTACGTTGTATTATACCTCATAACTTTTTACTGGGTGCACCGATTTTGACGTTTCTTATATAAATTAAAAGCTACTATTCGTCACGTGGTCCCATTCAAATTTAATTGAGATTTGATTCGTAATTTGTGAGTTATATCTAATATTGCGTATTTACTTGACGGTTTTTTCGTCACCCTACGTTGTATTATACGTTATATCTTTTTACTGGGTGCACTGATTTTGATCTTTTTTGTATAAATCAAAAGCTAATACTTGTCATGTCGTCCGTTTTAAATATGATTGAGATATAATGAGCAATTTTTGAGTAATCTTTGATGACACGTATTTACATGACGATGTTAAGACGACTGTGGTCATGTTCAATACTTTGCCACAACGCCATCTATCAAAATGTTATGAAATTACTTCGTTCACTATCGATCAAATTACAATATTCCACTAGAGTAGAGAGTAGCAGTTTATTCGTTATAAATATATTTGAGCTTTTAATTTTTGAGTTATCGCTAATACTGGGTATTTACTTGGCTATTTTACGTCGACCAACGTTATATTAACCTCATTACTATTTTACTGGGTGGACCGATATCGATGATTCTTTTTTTAATCGATAGGTGGTGCTTGTCATGTGGTCCCATTTAAATATAATTGAGATTTGACTCGAACTTTTTGAGCTATATCTGATATGGCGTATTTACTTGACTGTTTTTGGAGTTTTCTCCTTAAGAATCGATTTTCATTTAAGGCCCCGGAATGAAAAAATTGAACAGTAAAATCTACTGAACGAATGACCTTGTTAGAGATGGCGTTCAGACGTTTTCTAATAACACAATTAGGTTCCGATAGATGGCGTTATTACATTCATTTATTTACAATTTGATATAGTAATAATATATTTCTTAGACTAGTAAGCCTTTTTGTGCCTATTTAGACAGTTGATCTGAAGGGGTAAACTCCAGTCGTGCATCGGAGCTGTGTCAAAACATGACATTACATATTTTTAATAAAAAAGACATAAACCGTGATTCAATATAAATCCGCTTCAACTAAAAAACCCGCCGTAATAAGCGATGTCAGCGCTTCGCGCGAATCGACGACGGGCCTTTTATGAAATTTCTGCCTACAATCGCTAACAAAATGTTAGAAATAACAGTAGGACATTATATAATTCTACAATTTTATAATGTCGCGTTATATGGAATACGAACAAAGTATTACTATTTTTTCGTCGATCTACGTTGTATTACTCTTCGATGTAATTGAAGTCGGTTTTTTTTTCGTTTGCGAGCAAACACAATTATTTAAGTAAATTTTATTTAAATTTATTTGATACTAAATTTTTGGTCAGTAAATCTGCAGCAACTAATTTGATCGCATTTTTAAATATGATTTTAATCATTTTCTAAATCAGCTCCCAAGAAATATTAACAAAGACAAAATATTTTTAGTAACTTAATTTTATATTACTGTAGCATTTGTAACCAAAAAATCTAACGGAAATAATTTGTCACGTTTTTTGTTTACAAATTTGCAGAATTATTCATAAATGTAATAATTACAGTACATAAACACAATGTGCTCTAGCCTATGACGAATAACGAATTATAACTTTACACATATTTAGTTTAACTGGTTTATTCAGTAACATATAAATCATTTATAACGTTCAAAATATATTTTCAGAATCGTATCTTTTACCTGTATTGATAAATTCAAACATTTTGCCAGTGAAGTACGGCTACCGTGCCGTGTCATGATTTATGATAGCTTCGAGTGTGAAGGAATTATAAAGAGAAAATGTTTTTTTTTTTATAAACAATCAATAGGTGAATTTTTTTTTAATAATTCTTACTATTAAAGAAACTACATCGTAAATAAATAAATACATCTATATAACATAAACACACGGTTGTCTGTTCCTAACTTATTGATTGTATATAGGTAACAGGCGACTGATATAGCTAGTAGGCTGGCTCAGGGCGGGAAACGGACCCACGACCCCCAGAGTATAAATAATAATAATAATAAATAAATAAATATCTACACAATACACACACGGTCGTCTGTTCCTAAAGTAAGCAACTTAATGATTGTGTTATAAGTAACAGCCAACTGATATAGATAAATTTTTTTTTTCGATAAACATACTTATACATAATACATATATAAATAAATATATATATTACACTCAGACTCGGGGTGGGAATCGAACCCACAACCCTCGGAGCAGATAGCAGAGTCACTATAAACTAGAAAATGGGCTAGTCTAATCATACAGAAAGAACACATGCTAACATGCCACTAAAACTATCTAAAATATAGAAAAATGTGTATCTAAACGTTACAAAATGTAACAAAATTGACACAAAAAGTACTTGAGACAAGTAAGTAAGACAGCTACTCTTACTGTATCAACCTTAAATATAAATTTGTTTCGAAATTTTGAATTTAATACAAAACGAGAAAGATAGAAATATTATTAGAAACATTTATATTTTATACCAGTATTACATAAAATTGATGTGGTCACAGTGACTGGTTAATAGTTAGAGGTCGCGGGTACGATGCCCACAAATGACAAATGTTTTTGTAGGTCCTACAAACGGTTTTCATGGTTTGGGCGTTTGTGTGATGTGTGTGTTCTTTTGACACTCTAGTGAAGGTATTTGAGGTTTTTTTTAATTTAATTGTACATTTTTGTAATACACCTGTAGGTAAATGAACTCATGCGTGCAGTATTTCTATTTTGAACAGAAATAATTCCAAAGTTTAAAATTAATGACAGTAACAACAATGATTGCTATCATTTGAACACTGATTTCCGTAACACACGCTTCCTGAGAATGAAATTACAAGTAATTTCAGACTTATTTATTTAAATAACACTGTAACAATATTCTCATTTAAAATATCATGTATCTTGTATAATTATGTCTTTTTGAAAAATAAAGATCATTAAACCGGCTTACGTTAAATTAATTAAACTTTGTTCGTAATTAAGAGACAAATGAAAGTTGAATATAAAAATAAAAGAAATAGAATGACGATCTAAAAATCATCAAGTATTTCTCATCTATTAAAAAAAAAAAACTTTTATAGCTACCGATGAAGTAGTCAGTATTTTTATAGAAGACAACAGGCACATTATTGTTTATTTTGTTCAACTAAAAGAATTACAAAGTTACTGTATGTTACAATTAGCACACGAACTAATAGTATATTATATATATTACATATATGTAATAGACTTCTTTTAAGCACATCAAATATTTATTTACTGTATAATTGAAAAAAAGTACTTTAATAAAAATACGAAAATATAATAATACCTGTTTCAAGAACGCTGCTGGTATTTTAGTCATCACGATGTTTTTAAGCACACTATACTCGATACTGAACAAATATTATTTATTATAATGTGATTCGTTCTAACTAACGGCAATATCAACGTGCGTATTGTACTTCGACACACCTAAATTTACGAATAAAAATTAGATGGAGCAGCAGAGACACCGGTGCCTCGTGAACGTCGGCTTTGAATGCACCCGCTACGACTTCTCACAATCTGTTTTGATTAGAGATCTCGATCATATGAAGCAAATCTCAGTTTACACAGCGGTCATGTGAGTATTGTACTTTACCTCTAATACGATAAATGTTGTTAATCACGACGAGGACCACTACAAATAACGTTAGTGAACAACATGGCACCTAGGCGTAAATAAACCTACGACCTCCATTACTGAAATTATTTAAGTATTGAAAATGAATTGCTTGTGAAAACTCAAAGCAATACGATCAATGTAATATCATGATTAGCCATGAAAACTTCGTTGTGACCCCAACGAAGGCAATACAACCAACTTTATGCCACGGGCTGTATCAATAAGAACATAAAGATAAACATATTTAAATTTAGTAAAAGTGTAGTTCATCGAACAAGGTTCGCGATACCCGATAATGTTAGGATTATATGCATAAATAACATTACAATACCGTAAAAGTAAATAGGTCTTTCTTGGTTTGCCTAATCTTCCTTGACTTGTGTATTTCAAAGCCAGCAGTTAGATGGTTATCCCGCCATCGGTCAGCTTTTTAAGTTCCAAGGTGGTAGTGGAACTGTGTTATGCCTTAGTCGCCTCTTACGACACCCACAGGAAGAGAGGGGGTGGCTATATTCTTTACTGCCGTCACCACACAGCATAATTTTATGTTTAAGCCTTCTTTATGCATTTTTGCTGTTCCATATGGGATTAACATAAGTATAATTAGTTTCAAAAATTCGTGTTTTATTCGACAGTATTCAATTCAGTTATGTATTACGATAACGATAAACGGTTCAGCCTGTAATTTCCTTCAGTCTGCCTCATTCTGCTTGTAGGAGTTGGTTATTTTTTAACCGACTGTTGAAGGGAGAAGTGTTTTTATACGTGTTATCCCATAGCTTGTACTAGGTGTACCGCTTTTGATATTATTTTTTTAATCGAAATCTGTTGCTTGTTATGTGGTCCCATTTAAATTTGATCAAGATCTCAAGCGTACTTCTTTAAATTATCCCTGACAATGCACTGTTTTACCGACTAGTGACGTATTACTTGTCGATATAATGGAGGTCGGTTTTTTTTTCATTTGCGAGTATGTATGATTTATGTATGTATCTTTTTTTACGTATAGTATCCATATGTTTTATTTATTTTTTATTTCTATTTTCATCTATTTTAAACGTAGACCGACAATAATGGTAAATTTATCATCCAGGTAGGTGCCTCGATGATAATTGAATGACTTTAATAAGATTAAATAACGTTCTGTAATAAAATAGTGTATTGTATAATTATTACATAGTTTAAAACAAAGTCGCTTCCCGCTGTTTGTGTGCTTAGATCTTAATAACTAAATAGAGTGATTCCAGAGGAAGGTTTATATGCATAATATATGAATAATATAGTATACATGAATTATCATTTTTTTACTCTATAGCGTCCAATATAGTTATACTCTTTTTTTTAATTATAGATAGCTTTAGTATATCCATCTTTGTATGTATATTTTTTATAGTCGTTTATCGTATCCTGTTGATGAAAATTTTTAAGAGAAAGCGATTTGAAATTAAAACTTCTATTTCGTCTACAAGTGAATATTTAGTATAAGTGAGGATTATGAAATAACGAATTGATTTCAACCTAACCGCAAAGTGACACGATTAAAGAAAAAAGATCAAAAACACGTGTATCTTGAGTGTATTGTTGTCACGTGCTAGATAAAGAATTTATCTAAATGTCAAAGTTGTGAAACCTGAATATAGAATTTATGACACGAAAATTTATAGTTTTTTTTTATATAAAATATAATTTAAAAAATTAGTTTTTTTTTTATAATAGAGCTAGGCACCAAAATTCAGTATGTGTTATCTTTAATGCATTTAAAAATACCGAGGCCTTAAAAGTATGGATAAAATTCAATAAGGTTACAATTTTCGAAAAAAAAACCTTATTTCTTCTATAATGGGATAACGCTATAAATGAATGGTTGTTGTTTCATATTTCTGTATAAGCATCAGCTGATATTGTACGGATGAGTCAGTTCAGTAACGTTATGTTACATGAGTTACAAGAGTACTTGTATACACATACAAAGAACTTATACATACATGAATTATGAAATTAATTTATTTAATAATTGACGACGTTGGCGAAACAGTCATAGCACTGGCTTTTACACTTCCATCGCAGGTTCGATCCCCGTGGATAACAAACATTTTTATAAACCATCTAATATATAAAATTCCTGTGTCGCGGTGTTTGTAGTTAAACTCCTCCTCATTCTCGCGGCTTGGCCGATTCTCATGAAATTTTGTGTGCATATTGGGTAGGTCTGAGAATCAAACAACATCTATTTTTCATCCCCCTAAATGTTAAGGGTAGTCCACCCCTAATTTTTTTTATTATTATTTTTAGATAAATTATTCATTTTTTATTTTATTATGATTTGGCGTTGAAAAATACATACAACCCTAAATTTTCACCCTTTTACCACCAACCCCAATTTTGTATTTTTAAATAGCGTTTAGCGGCAAGACAACGTTTGCCGAGTCAGCTAGTTTCTATATATAGATACATATTTTTGTCGTGATCTGTGCGTTTTGTGTATTTCCGGACCCTCGAAACAGGAGAAAATCCTATTAAGGCCGTTGAAAACTGCCTGTTGCTGTTAATTTATTTTATTACTGTAATGACTTATTGAATGAGTTGGTAGGGAAAGGAAACTGAAGAGTAAAAAATACAAAGAAAGTATTTAAAACTGCAATAATGCCTTTAAATAACTGGCATTAATTATTTTAAATCGAATATTTTTAATCTTAAGTGTATACTACCATAAGACAACCAATTTTATATTATTTTTTGTATAACTTATTCAATGACTATGTATTTTGACTGCTAGTGTTTAGGCGTCAGCATGTACCACTACACCAAAACGGTTACCACCAATTCAACTAATTTTACGTAGGAAATATTTGTTATAACTTGAGTGCAGTAAGAAACGATAAGAAATATGTTTTTTTTTTAACTTTAATAAGTGAATAGATGTTTGAAAAAAGAAAAAAGTGTAGAACTGTCTATTTGTTGAAGCATCAAGCTCATCTTTGCTTCAAGACGCAATTGCTTTTTTATTTTGTAAGGCGTCAGCTCATCGAAAGTGACGGTGAACAAAAATTATTTAGTGAATATACTGCTAGCACTGCTCATAGTAAGATCTCAGTCTTTTATTTAAATTTCCTTGGATTCCTAAATTTTTAAAACCCCCTGCACGCACACTATTTTCATGCACTATAAGTTTAAAAAATTAATTGAAACTTAGCGTCGCCCAGTGGTCGAAATTCGACCATAGTTAAATTAATAATTTAATATAAGTTTGAACATTATTCAGGTTTTGATGTCATAGACTATTCTTCTATAACAATAAACAAAAGAGTTTACCTATGCGTGTGTGTGTGTCAAATACATGTTAGTGTATGTAATGTTTTTTATTGATTTCATGTATTTTTATACACCATTTAAAAAAAAATAGTAGCATTCTGCACTACTTCTTAGATATAAAATTCTCGTGTCACAGTGTTAGTTAACATACTCCTCCGAAACGGCTGGACCGATTTTTATGAAATTTTGTGTGCATATCGGGTAGGTCTGAGAATCGGTCAACATCTATTTTTCTTACCCCTAAGTTATAAGGGGTGAAGAGGATTAAGGCTAATAACATATACCAATAGCAAAACAACGTTTGCAGGGTCAGCTCTATATAAAATATAAGTGTGCAAAATTTCATACTTCTCCATCCGCGCAATTTTCGTAAAAGTTTTTGCTTCACGTTTTAATTAATGTATAGTTTTTGTGGGTACATTAAAAAGTTTTTATTAAGGAATGAAAATTTATGAACAGTGTTATAAAAATGTAATGAGAAATAAACGTAATCAAACATCATCGATGTCAATTTAATAAGGTAGGAAATTAAATTTTTTATCAAGTCTTACATTTTCAACGATAAAATTATGAAGCTTCTTTACAATCTTCCCAACTCGAGTTTCCTGTTTTTGAAAGTAGGAATAAAATTCTTTCATATTCAAATGTCTTGCCATTTTGTTTTAATTGTGCTTTGTTAAGAAGTATCTTATACAAAGTGCTTTTAATTTAGGTTACTTGCTTAGTTAGGTACTCATATGAAATAGTCGTTAACCTTACAATTTTTTGTAAACATTCTGGTCATTTATATGGTAATTGTAATCATTAATTTGTTTATCAGTATGAGACATTCAAACAATTTGTTTTTTTTTTTGTGCCATAATTTAAATTTTTGTAGGCATAATTACTAACATATTAGCTATAGAATTCTGCTGCAATATCTCAGGTTTCGTCTCAGGTCGTAAGCAAGCTCAAGGTTGAGTGTTTTTAGACACTGATATGTTAGCATTTTTTATTTATGTATAGGAAAAAAAATATCATTATTTCGTTACTGTTAAAAATAATTTATCATTTACTTCTTTCGTTATGATACATTTTCACATTCTTCTTCCCTTTTCAAAGAACCAAATTTTGGGTGTTTAGTATCGCAGCGCAGTGTGGATACAAACCGTACCTCTTTTCATCATTCAGTATTTTTCTATGTGATTTGTTACTAAACAGCATATTGAAATTAAAAAAAAATTTGGTAACTCTCTTAAAATAATCTGAAATATCGAATGTACAGAACGCTAACGCTCTTAAAATAATCTGTAATATCTAATGTACAGAATTAAATTACATAGATTTTATATGTAAAAATATTATTATAAGGCTTAAAAATTATGATATTGAGTACCTCAAATTCGAAACGCTTGATCTAGCTACCATTAAATTTTGATTGAGATATTCCCTGCTTGTTTACTTTTATAAACAAACATACAAAAATAATCTACAACTACAGGCTTTACCTCAACCACAATTTTACGTAAAATGGAAAATGATATAAAATAAAAGTTTTATAATTTAAATCTTGTACAGTATATTGTGGTTCAGCCTTCTCAGTGAGACACTCGTTTGAGTAATGACTCACTACTGACTACTTCCCTCAACAACAAATCACATCTGCTCTACACACTGCTTTTTTTATCTGTGTTACCTCATAACTTTTTACTGGATATACAGATTTTGATATTTCTTTGTAATTCGAAATCTGATGCTTGTAATATGGTCCCATTTAAATTTGAATTAGATCGTATGTGTATTAACTTGATTTCGACTGCGATGATTATTATCTCATTTTAAATTTTTTCAATTTTTTAAATTTTTTCAATATTCTAAAACCACAATACGTTAAAGTTTCAGGTTTTCTTTCTTGATTTCATATTTCGTAACCTACATATGTGCATCGTATCAAATCATCATCGTATTTAAATTATCGTAATGAAATAAGTGTTATCATATTTTGATAACCAATATCGTCAATTAAATTGATACCAGACATATTTCTAATATCTCATTCGAATAATTAATTTTATCGTTACACATTAAGAACGTTAAAAACATGCTTTGGTTTTTGTTACTAATTTCAATAATATCAGGAAGCTATGGTAAGATTTTTTTAATGTAATTTATAGTCACTTTCGTTTATAATTTAAAATAAATCATTTTTTAATTGTTGTAATAGTTCAAACGAAACTGAGCTTGCAAGAAATCAAACAATTTATAGATATGTTTTTTAACGTATGGCCTAAGTTATAAATTTATTAAAATACCCAAACTATTTGTTAAATCCGACAAATAAATAATGATTAGAAGAAAGAAATGTTAAGAAGATATATAATTGTAACAGTTTTAGTCAGTTCAGTCACAGCCAATTCTTAATCCCGTGCATGATTTGTTATACAAAAAGTAATAAATCCCAATCAATAAAATAAAATACTTATAGATTTAAATTTTATTATAGCAATGTAGAGATCCTGAGGTTCTATTTTTTATAAATTAATATGTTATGTGGATACAGGTAGTTAGTGAATAAGTACTTGTAAGTGTTCGTATATTAGGTAATACCTGTTTGTATTTAATGTAGTTGCTTGCTGACGATAAAATTATATTTGTATCTTCATTCGATTTGGGTCAATATTATTCAGTTATTGATATACATTTAGCATATAAATTATTATTTTTACAGCTCAATTTGAAAATTATGAGCAAAACTATGGGTACGTTACTGTCCGACCAGGCGCTCATATGTTCTACTGGCTGTTCCATACGACAGCCAATGTAGCAAACTACACTGAACGACCTCTCATTGTGTGGCTTCAAGGTGGGCCAGGAGGTTCATCTACTGGTATTGGAAATTTCGATATATTAGGACCTCTTGACCTATCTCTTCAAGAAAGAAATTATACTTGGGTATTGTATTACTATAAATACTCATTATATTTATTATAAATAAAATTTTCAATAGCTTGGAGTATTTAGTATGGGTTGATATTTTTATGTCCGTTTCAGGTAAAAAACTTTAATGTTCTTTTTGTTGATAATCCGGTTGGCACGGGTTTCAGTTACGTAGATGATCTACAATATTTAACAACGACCAATGATGAAATCGGTAAGTTTTAAATTGTCTTGTATTTATAGATGATTTTAGAGCAATTCGATATTGAATGTATCATTGCAGCGTTAGATTTCGTCGAATTAATGCGAGGATTTTATCGAGATAATCCAGAATTTGAAGGAGTTCCACTTTATATTTACGGACAGTCGTACGGTGGCAAAATGGCGATTGACATGGGTATACGAATACGTGAGGTACTAATTACTGAATTTCTATACTTGATAACTCGTTATTTTTACAAATAAAAACTGCAATTCATACAACTTACTTAGCTTAACAACTTACTTAGAAACATCGCAAGTCATAGTAACTTCTACCTCCAGTTACATTCGAATAACTAGAAGAAATAAATAATACATGACTATTAAGCTGTCGTACAATTAAAAAAAAACATGACTATTAAGCTATCGTATAGTTAAAAAAAAAAACGAACTTTGAATATTCTGCATTAAGTCATTGACAGGATTAGTTTCAGATTTTTTTTAATTTACTTTATTAATGTTGTACTATTTGATAAGTTACTGTCAGATTTTTTTTATTTGTAGTTATAGTAGACCAAAAGTTTGATATTTATATCGATTGAACATCACAGCTAAATAATCAAGCTAAGCAATACAGCTAAGCAATCAAGCTTTCAAGTAGTGTTGGTGTGTGTGTGAGTAAGGTGACGAGAGTTAGGGTCGGGAATATGGTCAGGAATGTGCTTCCAATGCTTGTTGTGTTGCAGGTGTTTATATGCTACAACAACCGTTTACCGTTAGCATAAGATACACCTGGTGGGACATAAACTTGAAAATTGAGGATTGGTAAAACATTTTTCTAATAATCATAAATGTTGTCCTGGCAGGCGGAATCAGCGAATACAATCAATTCAAATTTAAGAGGTATTGCTATGGGTAATGCTTGGATATCACCAATTGACGCCACCTTAACTTGGGGACCTCAACTGCTAGCTGCTGGGCTCGTGGACCAAGCTGGATTCGAAGAGATACAAAGACATGCAAGAGAGGCAGAACGTTTGTTTAATATTGGACAATTTGTTGCTTCTACGAATCAATGGGCTGCAACTCAGCAAGCTGTATTTAGAAGTACAACACGAGTTGACTTTTATAATATACTGACTAAAATGCCGGCATTCCAGCCGGATACGTTTCAAGACGCTTACAGTGAGGCTTAAAATTTAAAATTGTCACTATAATTTATTTATATTTAAATACGACTAATTAATTATTTTGTTATTTATTAGGTTTTGCAAGAGATATAATGGTGCGTGACGGATTGCAAACTACTATTGATAGTATTGCCTCTGAAAGGCAACAGTTGACTCTTGATCAGCTCATGAACACCATAGTTAAGCAGTGGTTGGGAATACCTGAACATGTTGTCTGGAGTTCCTCATCTAGTCCAGTGTTCAACACCTTAAGAGGAGACTTTATGAAGCCTGTTACAGAAAGCAGTAGGTTCAAGGCATTAATTGTTTATTAATAACATCTAGTTACTAACAGCATTATGGCGGAGATTAGCTGTCTGCAAATCAGGGTAAATAATAAATTAATCTAAAGAAAGAGGTCGCGGATCAGATTGATTCATTTAATGAATTTCTTATCATACCACCAGGTCATCAAGCGTACGGTTCACCTGATGATCTTAAACGACTACCCTTGCTTATAGATGATTGTAACACAAGAAGAAACGCAAATGCGTTGTCGACCCTACACCTGACCCTACCCAAAATCTCTGGCTTCTTTACTCACCACAGGAACACAACACAGCTTGATAGTAGTATCATTTAACTATAATCGTTATATATGGTTGAGGTAATTACCCAGTCAGAATCCTCCAAATTGTGAACTGGATATTTCCTACTGTTTCCCTGCCTCAATAAATTCAAGTATTCAGTATGTAAGTAGTAATTCTTACAATAAAACTCATAAGCTTCTATACCATAAATGAAGCCAAAAAAAATTAAAATGATTATGTTATTAGAATTAAATTAGAAAATCATTTAATTCGCATAATCGTGACGTGTCCCACTTAAAGATGTCCGTCATTCAGAATTGAGTTTATGGCCACTTTGAGGTCCTTTTCCTCTTTACACATAGCATAATTGGCATAGTATTTGAACATCATCAATAATAAAAAATTAAACTATATTTCTACTGTTTCTTCGCTAGCAGTACAGTATTTATTTTTAAATAATATTGTCATTCATTGTACGTCAATAAAAAACTTACATATATTACAAGAGAGTACGTTACATTTTATTTTGATTTTCAGTTGAAAAACTTCTTAATGAGACAGATATTATTCTTAGTAAATACAATGGAAACCTCGACCTAATCTGTAACACTCCAGGTAAGAACCATTTCAAAACTAATTGTAAACGCTAATCTTAAAGTACATTAAGTTAAAAAAATAATATGTCCAAATTTATTTTGAAAGAAGAAAGAATCAAGGAAGGATCACAAACTTTTCCCAAAAGATTAACTTGGAAGAGTTCTAATAATCTAAAAATGACTGTAATAGTCGCTAATTTTTTGCTACCGTCAAATATATTTACAAAGCAACGCGATATTAACCAGTTTATATTCACTTGTCTTTATTTTTTGGCTTTGCTGCGAATAGCTCTTTTTATAGAAATAAAAAGAAGCAGAAATTGTAATTGCTAGATGATTTTTCCTCATGATCGTTTCAATTACATATAAGATTTATACGATATAATATAAGTATTAATATTTAGGTCAATTGTTATGGGTTGATCGACTTCAATGGCCAGGAGCAGAAGGATACAAAAACGCACCCCGGATGCCTATTTGGGAAAATAATCGTCTCGAAGGCTATTACAAATCCTATGGAAATTTCAGATTTTTCTGGATAAACGAAGCTGGTCATAGCGTAAATACGATATTTCACTTTTTAATCTGCACCTTACATTTATATATTTCATATAACAATTACTGTCTAGCAATAAGTATTCAACACATAAGCGAAATAAATTCTAAAAAAATTATAAAACTTATATATCCTACCAAGATGTGTACCCGAAAAAACTGAGATTCAATTCAAGAAATTATAAGTATATATATATATATATATATATATATATATATATATATATATATAACCTACCTACACTAAATAATCTAATATTTATATATTACAGGCTCCGAGAGACAACCCTGCAGGACTCCTTGAAGTCCTTCGTGACATGACGTCTTTCCCTTAACGTATTTGTGGAATTGTTCTAATCTCAAGTTATTTTTTGGATAATAAAGCATGTAACCCATGTTCTTTTATTTATAATTGTGTTTGCTCGCAAACTTAAAAACGACTTCCATTACATCGACAGTTATACAACATATAGATAGATGAAAAGAAAGGCATTTAAAGAAATTAATAAACTGCGATAAAATCTAAAAAATCATTACACTTTTTAAATTACTTTTAAATTTATCAATTCTTGGTCGTACAAACGATATACTGATGCGAACAATAATTTTAGATTAACATGGCTACTTCTATTACTCAAACTATTCAAAAACGGGATATTTACAATGTTTTTTATTTTCATTTCAAAATGACAATGGTAGGAGTGAAAGCAACAATGGTAGTGGTGACCAGTGCTTACGCAACAAACGTGTGAGAAAGGAGGTAGTCCGGTATGGACATTACTAAAGCCGTCAAAATCTAAAAAATAGAAATATCGAGCTCCGCAAAATGAAAATAAAAAACATGGTAAATACCTATTCCGTTTTGAATAGTTTTAGTAATAAGAAAAATGTTATATTGCTTATTTTTCAAACTATACACATTAAAAAAATCTATTACAACTTTTAAATTGTTTACTTAATGTTACCTTTAATTTTTATGTATTTTTTTATATTTATGTTAATATCTAATCGACTAACAGAACCAATATTTTTAAACTGTACTTTTTAAATGCGCAGACTGAAAAACAGCTGTAAATAGAGTCTACGGCCTTTTTTCACTGTCATTTTTTCTAAAATCTCTATAAATTAGATTGTAAGAAATCTTTTTTGTTTCGTAGTAAATAAACGTCTTTATTATTATTATTATTTTATGCTTGCTGTATATGTGTGTTCTCTCTCTCTTTCTTTCTTTCAAGAGACTCTTTTTTTCTCATAGCCTCTACTTAGCTCGAACTTTAACTGCTAAATAGCGCCGGAATTCTAACTACAAATGTAATACGATAGGCATAATTATTATCCGTAAATCATTACTTTTACATTTTTTTTTATTTAGGTATGCTTGAAAGTCAATTTGCACTAATTATAAATCGTAATAATCAGTTTTGTCTTATTTGATAAACATCTTGGTAGAAGTAATGTGTATTTAATTTTATCAACAAAAAATTAAATTGTTGATTATAAGTATTAAATTCGTAAATTTATTTAAATTTAGCGTAAGGTATAAAAAATGAAATACTATCTGTATGGTTATCTACCACGTGTGTGTAAATGACGAAGCGATGCAATAACGCTTCCTAGTTAGGTATTATTTTGAATAAGTCGAAACAACCAGAATTCGTCTAACGACACCAGATGGTTGGGTTTCTAATCCAAAATGGCTTCTTTGATTATAATTACTAAAACGGTAAGAACCTTATTATTGAAACAAATTCAGAGAAGTTCACAGAGTGAAAAGCAGTGTTCTGAATAAATTTAAAATCTTTTTTTGATTATCCAAGTACTTTTATATATTTAAACATGTTGCTTTATCTTTATCATGAAAATATAACTGTGAAAGGTTAAAATATATGGTAAAAGTAAATATAGAGGAACCCATAATTTTTCAGGTGAAACTTATGAAAATTCATATTTATGCCCTCGGTAAAAAACTGTTACACGATCTTTTTGATAAATCGTCCCTTGCGGATGTACAATAGGTAGTATATAAGAATAAAGAATGTGCTATTTACAATATAATTATTGTACGCAGACGAAGTTTCGGGCTGTGCCTTGCGGTAAAGGAGCTGGCTTATCCTAGATAATATTTACCAATTAGTAGGTTTATACATGTAATTAATTTAAAATATAATACATGCGTAATTTTTTTCACAGACACTTTCGGTTTTTTATCATATATTTGTAATGGAAAATTCTTCTACAAAAAGCTATAAAAATAAAAAGCGTTACAAATTTTTTCAAGAAAGCCATTAAATTAACGATTAAATAAATACAATCTAATAATAAAATATAATACCTACATATCTTTAAAAAAGTAAATGTAATATGCGTTCTTGTAAAAAATAGATTATTATCCCATCAATCGAATGAACTTAAAAATGAGTGTAACAAAAACGTTACCATTACAGTTACCTATGGATTAAAACTATGAAACGAACGAATATACGAAATAATATACTTATACAATGTAATCACATTCACAGATAAGCATTATCATTAATCACCAGCGCCTTATATACAGTTATGTATCTACATTTGTGGCACGTCATTATTAATGCGAGAAGCACGCAAATGTAAATAAATATATTAAACTGCTAAAATGGCGAAAAAAACATGTATTATTACTATAGTGGTGGCATTATGCTTAGTGGTAGGTGCCGGCTTAGGTGTTCTAATTTGGTGGTTAGTTAGTGCTGACAGTCTTTTCCATACAATACGTAAGTGCACATTGGTATACTTTCTAAAATGTGTTTGTTGTCAAATAAAAAAAAAACTTCAAAATGTACGGCGACAAACTATAAAATAACACCGTCAACTTAGGTAGTCAAAAAAATTATCAATGAAATACGCATTATTGCGGATAACTCAAAAAGTACTCGTTAGATATCGATCAAATTTCAACAGAATCACGTGACTAGCACCAACTTCCGGTTAAAAAATAAATCATCAAAATCGGTGTGCTCAGTAAAAAGTTAAGAGGCATATTAAAAAATACAGTCGAAGGCTCAATGAGCCTCCTTCTTTTTCGGTTATCAAGTCGGTTAAAAAGTCAAGAAACTATTAATGATTATGGGAGTAACAAGGGAATATTTGCTTCAGGCTTAGAAGGTGACGGTATTGGTGATGTTGATTACACAGCAGCTTTTACAAGAGTCAATGGACAGGGTGATATGTTTTGGTGGTTCTATCCGACTCTTACTAGTTCTTCGCGTCAAGCAACGTCTCGCCCTCTATTGATGTGGTTACATGGAGCTACTGGATTATCACCCAGCTTCTTAGCCAACTTCGGCATGTTTGGTCCGTACAATGTTAACCTGAACAGAAATAATGAATCGTGGGTCAGTATGGTAAAAACAAATTTTATCGTAAGTGTTAGAATATTTAAATAGCCGTTAATTTTTTCTTTTTAAAGGTGAACGATTATAATATACTTCTCGTTGACGCTCCACTGGGTACAGGTTTTAGCGTAAAAAGCTCCGACGATACAAATGACAATATTGACCAAAACGGTAAGTGATTATAATCTAAGTACTATAACTTTCGATAGGTACTTAGATACTATTTTGTTGTTGTTTTCAGTTGAACATTTGTTGAGAACAATACAATCATTTTTTGAGGTACATGAAGAGTACAGAGAAGCGCCGCTTTATATATGTGGGCATGCAGATGGTTCTCAGTTAGCTATTCCACTGGCGGTAAAGCTTTATGGAGTAAGTAAAAATTCATAATTCTAAGTTTATCATTATCCTCTTATTTACATTTAATACTAAATTTTTGTCCCTTGTCTAATTAAATATATGTTAAGGTTAATCTAAGTTGAACTGAACCCTGTTTTCAAATGTTACAAGGTTGATCTCGTTGACCTGGAAGCTTATGAGACAGTACCTGCTGCATTGGGTTTATTCACCATTTATTATTTTTAATTACATGACAGGTAGTCCAGTCTGTTTTAAAATGAGTTCAACCGTATATGACTTTTTTGTAAAATGTACGTATCTTTAAAAACGTATAAATAAAAATTTTTCTCATTACAGGAAGACGGTATTACAAATAATTTCAAAGGACTAATTCTTGGAAATCCTTTAGTTTCACCATCTTTAGTATTAACTAAACTCGGTTTTTATTTGGAGGAGCTAGGCTACATAGATTCAGATGGTCGAGTAAGAGTTGACAATTACACGAATGGTATTCAAACATTAGTTGCTTCAGAATCGTACGAGCAAGCCTTCGGTTATTTTACGTCACTTGAACAATTTATTAACGAAAACGCTGGAGCTGTGGCTGTGAACTTAAATTATATTGTTGAAAAATTAACGCGAGTTACAAACCGAGGTAATTTTTACTTGAATTCAAATATTATTTTATTTAAGTAAAAGCAAATATGGAAAGGCTCAATATATACAGCATCATGATATATTTACGTTTTTTTAAACCTACGCAAAAAGTGGTGTTGAAAGATACTTATTGTGATTTTGTTTTTAGCATCCTAGCTCCTAAACTCATTAATCGATTTTGATGTGTTTTATTTTGTTTGAAAACTGACGTGATTGAAATGGTTCTTAGCTATATTTAAAAAGATATATCAATCTTATTGTATCGGTTATTACTTGACATTTTTAATATATTTTTTTATATCTTTTGTCACGTTCGCTTGAAAATGATTTATAATTAAAAATTTTGTAAAAGTATAAAAATATTTTAAGTATTATTTTCAGATTATTTTGGGGAAAGGAGCTATCTTAACAGCATGTTAAACGTAGACATTGATGTAAACGGTTTTATGAATACCGTGGTTGCTCCGGCATTGGGAATTTCAGGAGAAAATTCGTACGACCGACAACGTGATATTGCCATACAAGCTTTTAATAACTCGTACATGAAACCTATTGTTGACCAAGGTATTTGATTATGTTTATTTATAATTTTAATTCTAAATTCCCACTCAATACTTTGTTATGTAAGTATATAAAAATGTTATTAAAATATAAAAGAAAATCAGACAAGGTACATCGCCACTTATAAATTTTTATTATATGAAGTAAAAATTATGATTTATCGATGAATACTTTTCGACAACTATTTGTAGTTCATTTCAAAATTGAATTTAGGTACGTTAAAATTTAAAATTTGGTCTTAAGAAATATTTATCACTTACCTACTCATAAATTAAGATAAGATCTTAATTATAATATATTATAATTTATTTTATCAGTAAATTATATATTTTTGATTAGATTAATGTAATCCTAAAAAATCTCGCTAAGACTTTCGTCATTTTCTGACTAACTGACTCGAAAAAAAAGAGGAGGTTCTCAATGAGACCGTATTTGTTAATGTCCGTTTCTTCGTTACTTCTTTCTGGTACCTGATTTTGATGACTCTTTTTTTATTTGATCAAATCAATAACAACAAATACTTTTTGGTATTATCCTTTATCTTGAATGCAAATTGAAGGGGGTTTTTTTAGTTCGCAGTCTAACAAATATATTTTATTTATTTTGTAACTTTTAATCGTATTGTAAATCTAACTATCTATCTAGCTTAACGTTTGATTAATTACTTATTGATAACCTATTAAATACTTATTGATAACTCTCATAAAAATAGAACAAAATTACGTTTGGGTTTTTTTTAATAAAATACTAGGTGACATGCCAAATTTTTTCCGCCAATGTATCGTTTCCTTTTTTTATTTTCAACCCCCGACGCAAAAAGAGGGGTGTTATAAGTTTGACGTATCTGTCTGTCTGTCTGTCTGTGGCACCGTAGCTTGCGAACCGATGAAGCGATTTCAATTTAGTTATTTTTTTTGTATGAAGGGTGAAGTACGTGTGTTTTTAGATTTGTTTGATGAAAATCGGTTGAATCGTTGTTGAAAGTTGTGGAGGGTGAAAGTGGGGAAGAATAACCGATGTCTGCAAATATAATCTAGTGAGGTCTGAAATGAAAGCGCATCACGTGCACATTACAAAATAATGTGTTCAATGAAAATCGGTTGGGCCCTGAAAAAACTCTGGGGGTAAAAGTGGGGAAAATACCCAATATCTGCAAATATATGTGGTGGAGTGAAACAAAATCTACATTATAATAAGTGTACCTATAAAAAGTATTAATACTCGTACATACTTAGGTACTGTAAGATTGAGTTTCTTTAAATATTTTTTACTTTTTAAAGGCAACACAGGCTGTTTTATCGGGGGTTTTCTTAAATTTTTAATTTAATTTTTATGATTTATCTTTCGCAAAAAAAAACCAAAACAAGAACGAACACAAAACTAAAACATTTATTTGCAGTTCTTAAGTTATTTGTAGTTGTGTACATACATTGTCATTCTGCGATTCATTTTTGTTTCTATAGATTCGACATCAGTGAATTAACATTATACGATCGTTTTTCAGTGGAACACATTCTTGAAAATACAAATCTTACTGTTGCCATCTACAACGGTAATCTTGACGCCGTATCAAACACACCAGGTAACTTTTACGTCAAAGTATTATAATAAAAATATTACTTACACATATACATGTCCTTATTTTGAGCAGAATATATCCTGCTCAAAATCTGGAGCAGTCCATCTGAGGAGAACTCAACCTAACAGAAGATCACAGCTAAATAATAATGCTCTTAAGTATTGTTGCGTCCCTGTGGTGCGTAAGGTGGCAAGAGCTCCTGCGGAGGGTCAAGGGTAGGGTCAGCAACTTGTTTGCGATGCTTTTTGGCACAAGCGTCTAAAAGCTACGGTAATTGCTTACCATCAGGTGAGCCATACGTTACGATATGTTACTAACAATCTCGATCGTTGAGTTGATCGTTGCAAGTTCGCCAGTTATTCGCACCAGTCATAGCTGAGGTGGAAATAGTACCTACTACCTACCAACAAGTTGACGAGTTGAAAGTTTAGCTGGGAACAAATATCGTTATGTTAGGACCAGCCACTGGAATGCTTCCAAGAGCACGATAAATAACAGAATACTACATAATGTAATAGTTAATTTCATATATTCATAAGATATTGATATCCAAAACCATGGTTTATTATATCAATAGCGCGCCATTTAGTACCGTAACTACAACCTTGATGTATAGGTAGTTAATATTGTAATGAATCTAAGTGACTCTTTTTATTTAATTTTCTATACTCTTTTCATTATTTCTATATTAAAGGTCAGCTGGAATGGGTCAACAATCTCAGATGGTCCGGACAAGCTCAATTCTTGAATGCATCAAGACAGACCCTCGTTATTAACGGCCTCGTTGAAGGCTACTTTAGGGAGTCAGAAAGACTGCGTTTTTATTGGATAAATGTCGCCGGACAGTTGGTAATAATTTATTATAACTTATGGACATTATTTAATATCAAAAAACGCCTATGTTCCTCGCTATATCCAAGTAATGGTTTTGAACTTAAATGGAAACATTTAATTCATACAGCACATATTTAAAGAACGTGAAAAACACATGATCGTTTAAATAACTAAGTAATAGTAGCATAATAAAGATACAATTGAGAAGTCGCTACATTTTAACATTAGGTACATCACAAACTTAGGTCATGTATTCAATATTAATAATATAATAATAATAATAATTTAATTCAGACATATGTCCATATTTTTGTTAGTTACATTGTTTCCCTAAACTATGTTAGTTTAAACAATTGTGACAAAACAAATTATACCAAATCAAAATCACACTAAAATCAAAATGAATGTACTAAAATTCAATCAAACCCAAAATTAAAATCATCACGAAATTCAATACTAAAATTCAATATTACAATGATTAAAATTTAAAATTAAAATAAATACTAAAATTCAAAATTACAATAGTTAAAATTAAAAACAAAATCAATACTAAAATTCGATTAAAACTGGAATTAAAATCAATAAAGAAACAAAAATCAATATTAAAATTAAAACAAAATTAAAATTAAAACTAAAATCAAAATTCAATCAGTTAAAAGGATAAAAATATTATCCAGCCTCCTTAAGTTAATTTAATGTAACATTTTGTCACTATCTTAAACATTATTATATCTTATTTATTGAAGTGAAATTTCTTTACGCACGCTTGACTTGGGGAGTACCTAAGCTGGTGAACGCGTGACGAGAGCGTTACGAAAAGTGTGATCGGGTAAATCAAACGGAGCAAGAGAGCGAGGTGCGAGCACATATTTTCTTTCTCTCTTTCTCTCATAGTCAGTTACATTTCGTATATCAAAGACACAGTATAGACCTAGTGTGTAGGCCTATTGCTAAAGAAGTTTTACATCTGTTGTGTGGTCTAAAGCATACTCGTTTTTTTAAACAACAAATGAAATCACACTTTAGTATCTTGTAATATGATTTTGGTACCATTAGATAGAGAGCGTTACAAAAAATATCACCAGGCGAGGCAAACGGAACTAAGAGAGCAATATAAGTTAGATGGCGCTAAAGAAGTTTTACTTCAGTCGTTGAAGTCTAAATCTAAAGTACACTCGTTTTTCTCTCAATAGCTAATTTTATTATATACCTACCTCTGAGATGAAAACCTTCGTAAAAAAACCTGAATATCCCAAGTTACATTTTAAACTTGATTCCGCGGATTAAGCTTCCATCTTTTATCTTAATAAATAAATTATATATTTCTAAATAAATAGTAGCGAAGAATACTCTTATTTCTGATATAATAATATAAACGTAACTTATTTTGTAAGTACTTAGTAACTACTAAAGTACGGTATGATCTTGTCCTCTATAGTCTATTCACATTAAGAAAATAGTGACTCATTTAGTTTATTTAGTCGTTTAGCTTATCGTTATTACGCCAAAAGGGACAATCAATTAAATTGTACTAGGTATACAAAAGGCCTGTATGAATGGCTAGTTTCAAATAATCAATTTGATGTATTTATAACTTGTTAAAATTTTCAATCATAAATTTACCAAAAAAAGGCCCAAACCATATTAAAATGCGTAATTTGCAGTTAACAATTTCGAAAAAAATCCTAAACTCACTTGAATACTTTGACTTTATGGGCACATCGGGAAGATTGCAAAAGAATTTCATGAATATATTATATTTCGTTGTAAACAACTTTCCAGCAACACACGATAAAGTAATTGAATTAAAATATTTAATTTTTTCTAATCCACTAAAGTTCAAAACATTTTTTTTACTTGTAGAATGATGTGATCTTGGTGTGAATAAAGTTTTCAATTTATTAATACATAAACTAAATTTAACAAAAACTTCTTCGTTGATCTAAGTAGGAATTGACTTTAGATATTTTTATATTACTTGGTAAACGAATAGTTAGAACTTTGATGTTTCATTAAAATATTGTACAATATCCATACCACTGGGTAAGTTTCTCAGAAATAGAATTTATAATTTTTCCATCTGTTTCGGAAACATACGATAGACATAATATTTACTCAGAATCAAGCCTTAGCCTATGTTACTAGCCAGTATGAGTCGAATCTGTTATGTAATAACTGTTTGTTGTAATATTAATTAATTAATTTAGTTAACAGGATAATCTTTACTACACAATTCAATATTTTAAATCCTATAACTTTAGACACAAATATAGAAATCTGGGACAAAATAGGCCATAAAAAAATACTAAACTAAATTACATCGACCAGAAACGTCTCGGACTTTTACGCAAAGAAGTTATTTTCTATTCTGAAGTAGTTTGGAGCTGAGAGTTGCTTCTGATTTGGTACGACCAAACAAAAAAAAAAACGTAGCTACGCGGGCAGAGTACAGCTAGTCTCTAAATAAATACTCGAAAACGAGAATTTTTTTGTTTTAAGATCAAATCAACAATATTACAGGAACAGTACAAAAAAAATATTTATTTATTTATTTATTAAGGATAACCAACAGAAGATACAATATAAACGTTTCAATACCTACACAATAGGTAAACAATGATCATTGTACTTCTTTTTATAGGCAGTCACTACATGCTGCTCAGTGTAAATTAAATTTAATATAAAAAATCACAAAAAAATGCATTTATAATAAGAAAAATAAAGATAATATAAGAAATACAATAAAAACAAGTACAAAAATGTTAAACAGCGCAGCTAGTTTAGCCAAGACCATATGTGTAAAATGAAATAGATTTACATTTCAAATTCAATGTTGTGTATGTAAAAAAATTAATGTTAAAAAAATTAAATTATATAACAGGTATTTAGAAAGGGTTATATAAAACTAGAAATTGTTAATGATATTAAAGTGTAATAATAATACTATGCTATTTTTTAAGAAAAAAAAAAAAAAAAAAACAAAAGGAAGCTGCATTTACAATTTATTTTTGTTTTCAGGTACCATTAGATAACTCGCTTGCTATAAGGCGGGTACTCAACCGTATCTTAACTTGAAACAATAATAATGAAAAAAAAATTTTTATTACGATTAAACTATTTTAAATTATATATCTTCTATTTTTCTCCCTTTCACCTTATACATACAAAATACTGCGCATGTGTAAATAGATAGATAGATCAGATATATTTTGATTCACGAAAACTGAGGTAATTACGAACTCCGGTATGAAAGTACGGTAACTCCGATATTTCTAAAAAAAGGGAGAAGTACAAAAATATTAGCGGTCTGTAGTCGTTGACGCATGCACATGAGAGGCGTTGATTAATTCAACTGTATGGTGGCTACATATAAAAATTATTTACAGCCTGGCCCTCCTCTGTATCAGTTGTAAAAGTTTTTTTTCAAATGACAGTTATATAGATGGTAAATGATTGTGTTGTGTAACCTTGGTATGTTTTTCAAAAAACTAAATAATTTATACCAGGTTAAATTTGACCCCTTTCCTTTTTAATTATATTTATACTCTGATTAATTTATACTCTGATCCAGCCTGCATTTTTTGCATATCTTTACATCTATACAAGTAAATAAAATTGGAGTGTCTGGGTATAATATTAAAATAACTGCTTTTTACTAAATGTATATGGATGTGAGTTAGATTTGAAACATACATGAATATTTATCGCTTATAAATGAAAAGGATGCAACGAACAAGATCAAACAGGATCTTTTTTTCTGCACAAAATTTATTATAGCAAGATCAATTTTTATTTACAGACTACTAAAAATTTACGAGAAGCACAAACTTTTCCCACGCTGGATATATCCAGCAATTACTAAAAAAGATGAAACTTATAATTCTACTTACGAGTAGATATAACATCTACTGTCGATACATGGAAACAAACTCTATATAACTTATATGTAAAGAAAAGCGATTGCTATTTTATGGTTAAAAGACAAATTTAATAAAAGACATGGCTAAATTGCATTCTATATATTATTTATTCAACAATTGGACAAAACACAACAGACGAGGCTGTATGGCTTAGTACCTTTGATGGGTATAAATGACACAAAATAAATATTACTGTCATTTAGTTTGACATTGACCACAACAAGTGAACAAGCCCAGGCTTACGAAAAACGAAGTTTCGGGTTTCTATAAAAACATTTTTGTAAACTTAATAGATTTATTGACAAGACAACAAATTTATTTTCTCACATCTTAATATTTGATCTTTGGATCGAAGCGTAACATATGCTTACAGTTTACTAAACAGTGAATAGTTTGTGCACGCAATGGCAGATATCTTAGACATATTAGATATAGAACAGCCAGGAGCATCAGAAGTTACAAGAGACAGTATTATACATGGTGACAAAGTAAAAAAAAAGTATGTTACTGCAAAGGCAGTACGGCGTCCCGAAGGCATGCATCGTGAAGTGTTTGCTCTCCTATACAATGATAATAAGGACTTGCCTCCTCTCCTCCCTACTGATACAGGTAAAAAATACATATTCCAAAATATATTATTTTATACTACTAAAAAGCTTTCTAAAACTTGTTTAAAAAGCTATTTTCAATACTCTGACTTGTTTCACTTCAACTAATAAAGTACAACTTCTGGATTCACAGATTGCTAATAGAAATAACTAACTTTATAAGTAAAGCCAAAGTGGTAAATAACAAAACCATATTCACTTGTATTTGTTAAATATTGTTATACATTAAATAACTTTCTCATTACCTTGTGAAACATGCCTTAAGCACTAAGAGATCTCTGCTAATTTGTTGATCATTGAAAATTCACTTACAGTATTTTTAATTAAAGAATAACTTTATATAAGTGTTACCAGAAACATACAGTGAACTTAATATTCAATTTCAGGCAAAGCATACAAACAAACAAAGGCTAAACTTGGTATGAGAAAAGCACGGAAATGGGTTTGGGCTCCATTCACAAATCCAGCTCGTAAAGATAATGCTGTGTTTTATCATTGGAAAAGAGCTTCTGACGAAGCAAAAGAATATCCATTTGCACAGTTTAACAAGGTATTCAGTTTTCTGGATCATTTATTTTCCATATAATTAATAATGAATCACTCAATTATTCCCATTTTTTAATTTTTTAAAGTTTACTAGTACTAGTACTTTGCAAAAGCATCTTGCAAAATGAAAAATTTGACAGTCTGCAAGACAGGACTACGTCTGTCAAGTTAGCTAGCTATAAATATTATAGCTTTACTAGCTGAACCGGCAAATGTTGTCTTGCCGCTAAACGCTATTAAAAAAATAGGGTTTGGTGATAAAAGGGTAAAAATTTAGGGTTGTATGTATTGCCACAAAAATTTTAAAAAATTGGGCTAGGCCACCCTTTTGACTAAGGGCTTTAAAAAATTGCTTATGACTGATTCTCAGCCCTACCAAATATGCACAAAAATTTTCATAAGAATCAGAGGAGTGGACTGCTTGCCACACTATTTGCATTAAAAAAAAAAACTTGTTAAAAAAAGTTATTATTTCTAAAATTATTTTAGCAAGTATCAATCCCTTCATATTCTGAATCAGAATATAATCAATACTTGAAATCAGAAGACTGGAGTCAAGCAGAAACCGACCACTTAATGGACCTTTGTCAGAGATTCGATTTGAGGTTTATTGTCATACATGATCGTTGGGATAAAGCGGCTTTTAGGGACAGAAGTGTTGAAGACTTGAAAGAGAGATATTATAACATTTGTAGTATTTTAAACAAAGTAAGTACATTTTTTTATAAAAGATTAAAAATATGTATGGATTACACAAAGACTATTAACATACCACTGAATGTCTTGAAGATACAGGCTGTTTGCCATTACATTGAGTTGCAATGATTATGTTTTGTTTTTTATACGAATAAATTTTGATTACAAGGCAAACAATAAGTAAATATATCCTTTGTCTAAAATTAATATGTAGTAACTAGGTATAATATGTGCAGTTGTGAGTGGTTAAGTTTATTACTGCTCATATTTCTACTAATAAATATATACTTTTTTTTGTAATTTACAATCAGTTGCCAGACTATAAGTAAATTTGTTGAAAAGAGAATGGCGATTAAAGTGGCTGCAGGTATGGGGTGCAGCCCTCATTTAGGTAGGGAGCAGATGAGCAGTCTTTTTAAAGGCCTTGAGGTCGTCAGCTGGTAGGCTAGTGGATTAGGATGTGCAGAAAGACGCTCCATGTAGTTTTTCCTGTAACGTTCAACTTTAGAACTATTTAAAATATTTATTTTACATAATAATGCTTTTGTTTTTTTTAAAGGTTAAGACAAATCCATGGTCAAATACAGTTACAATGGTCAACGGAGAAAAACGAGTGTATCATTATGATGCTGAACATGAAAGGAAGAGAAAGGAGCAATTAAAGAGACTGTTTGATAGAACACAAGAGCAAGTATGTTCTGTAATTTAAAATAAATTTTACACTGTATACTGTGTTCATACTCAACTAAAGAATTCATAGAGTTTTAGTTACTTATAACGTTCATATAACATAATTACAGTTTAGATTTGGTGCATTTACTTCTAGATTGATGAAGAACAGATGTTATTGGCAGAACTGAAAAAGATAGAGGCTAGGAAGCGTGAAAGGGAACGAAAGACACAAGATTTACAGAAACTGATATCCAGAGCTGACAGTGGTAATAGTGTGACAAACAACCAGACTAACATAGCCAGCGAAGGTGTTACAATGCCATCGAATACAGTTTCTAACATTGTACGTCGGCATGACAGAAAGTTACATAAGAAAAAATTGACAACACAGCAACGTCCAGTTCGTACTGTGGAAGCAGTTGTAAGTTACTGTAAACAGTTGTAAATTTAATAAAATATAGATAAAAGGTTATTTGGAGATATGTCATATACTTGTTGTTAAATTTTCAACATAGTGCTCCAGCAATGTTGTATTTTCAAACAAAATAGCATATATATGTGTGTATGTATGTATTTATATGTGTACTTGTGTTTATGTAAGTATATTTACACGCTTGTGTCTTAATTTAACTGGTACCTATATCACAATTTGTACACCTACGCCAACACATCACCATCTCTTCTAGCCCTATGTTGCTTGGAAGAAATCACTTTTCAGCAAAAAGGCTGTTTGTACCTTATGCTACTTTCTTCAAATCAATCTGCTATGTATTATTTCTATTTTGGTGTACAATAAAGTGTATTGTTATATCCCTATTTCTGAAAATGTTAAAGCAAATAATTGTTCTTATTCACTGAAACAGTTATCACTTTGAAACTCCCGACTATTTCAATGACGTCACGCTATAGTCACGAAATATTGGGCGTTTTAAAATGACAATCGCGTTAAGTAAATGTAGTAATGTAAGTATGCATTTTTATTGTATTAATATATAAGTTTAAAATCTTAATCATTTTTTCCAGACAGTGGAATGGTCTGGTATTAAGTTCCCTGAAGCAAGGAGCACTGGCGTATGGTTACGTTCTCAGCGAATGAAAATGCCTCCAGGTGTCGGTCAGCGTAAAACAAAAGCAATTGAACAAGAGTTACGTCTTATGAACATTGGTATGAATTTTTTAAGTACCTAAACAACAACTGAACTGCCAGCTTATATTTTCAAATATATTTTTTTCTATTTAAAATCAAATCATAGCACTAATTAATTACTGCAGGAATTTTAACCCATAGTAGGTCTCCATAGTAACACTATAGAAATTATATTGTATTTGACCATAACTGTGCATCATACTTATTTAAAACAAAAATAGCTAATTGTTCCTAACATATTAATAATTTTAATTATGACCTATTAAGTAACTGGAACTATATTAAATATTCTGTTAGTATATTTACAAAACGCATTATATAAATATGTAACCATGAGACTCATTTGGTATATGGTGTACAGATATTGCTCCGACACCAACAGAAGCAATTTGCAAGCATTTCAATGAACTACGTTCTGACCTTGCACTGGCATTGGATTTGAAAAATGCTCTAGCGTCTTGTGAGTTGGAACTACAAGCTTTACGGCATCAATATGAAGCTCTTAACCCTGGCAAGGTGAGTAGTTTTCATACATTTTTGTCTATTTCAATATGTGAAGTCTTGCCTTCAGCCTGTAATAAAATATTTATTTTAGTGGTATATTCGTTTTATTTAGTGGAACCTACTAGGCATAGGACTCTTTTCCCATGTAGGAGAAGGGCCAGAGCTTAATCCACCACACAGCTCCAATGTGGGTTGGTGTAATTTTTTCCCTACTATGAGTAACAATCGCTATCAGGTGTCCATGATAACAACTGGGACCGACAACTTGATGTGCTCTTGAGGCACTGTAACATAATAAATAAGTGCCTCACACTTAACAATCACCATTAGGATATAAATTATTTGTAAGGGTTCTGGAAAAACACACAACTCACGAGTGGTAACAACCAAGCTACGACAATAATCTGTATGAACTTTACACATATTTATTATTTGTGGGTATTAAACACATTACTTTTAGCCTTAACTGATGACTGATCAAATAGTGGAAAAGGAAACATTTTGAAAAGTATGTCTAACTATTTACTTAACAGGTTATTAAAATAACAATCATTGTCATTCTGTTTCAGACTTTGAGTATTCCTCCTTCAATATGCAACTCAAATGTTGATGGAGATTCAAAACCACTGGGAGAAATAATCGATGTTGTTGGATCTCCTAGTGCTTTAAATAATACAATATAATAACTTTTGTAAATAATGTAAATGACTTGTTTAGATAATAAACTTGGGTGTAAAAATTATCGATATTGTTTGATTATTTCTTGTGCTTTAATAAAATACTCCTGCTATTAACATCTAACTGAACTTTAGTTATAAAGTTAAAAAAAAAATACGATTCAGCCTACATTATCGCACTGCTGGGCATAAGCCTTTTTCTCCACCTAGCAGGATTGAAGCTTAATCCAACACTGCTCCACTACAACTTGACTGATATATTCCTTGGTATGCATAATGATTGCTATCGGATATTTATGATAGCAACCATGAATGACAGTTTAACATACTCTCCGAGGCACAGTGCAGAGACTAACAAGGACAGACATCCAAACCGGAATGAAATATTTGTACATCCATCTCATCCATCTCGTGAAGTTGAACCCCAAAATCACCATTGTGTGAGCACCAACACGGTGTACACACCACTCCACCAGAGTGATGTTATATTTTATGACTGCATATAATGTCAAATTGTTATTAGATTTTGTTAAATAGTCAATTGCTAGGAACACACTAAATTTTGACCTCCCGCGTGAGATTATTCAGATGTAATAGTAATATCTTTATGCCTTAAAGAATTCTTTTTTTTCATTTGTTTCACCTATAATATATTTAATATATCTATGTTGATTATTGATAATCGCATTTTTAGCCGTAAAAACTATGACTAATTTTATTATCTATAATATAAAAATGAGTCGCTGAATGTGTTGCTAAGCGCAAAACTCGAGAACGGTTGGACCGATTTCGCTAATTCTTTTTTTAAAATATTCCTTGAAGTACGAGGATGGTTCTTACGGAGAGAAAAATTCTAAAAAAAAAAAAAATTAATAAAATTAAAGAATCGACTGTTAGGCGATACGAAGTTCGCCGGGTCAGCTAGTAATATATATATATATATAGTAACTAGCTGACTTGGCAAACGTTGTCTTGCCGCTAAACGCTATTTAAAAATGGTTGTATGTATTTTTCAACTCCAAATCATAATAAAATAAAAAATAATTTATCTAAAAATTAAAAAAAAATAGTGGTGGACTACCCTTAACATTTAGGAGGATGAAAAATAGATGTTGTTCGATTCTCAAACCTACTCTATATGCACACAAAATTTCAAGAAAATCGGTCAAGCTGTTTCGGAGGATTTTAAGTTTTAACTACAAACACCGCGACACGAGAATTTTATATATTAGATAACACAGGAGAATCGTAGTTGTTCTCAACATTGTTAGTCAGTTTAAGGCTCGTATTTGTTTAATTCTGTTATTTAAATAAAAAATATAATATAGTCTATGTCACCCGCGAATAATGCAGCTTTCCAACAGTGAAACAATTTTACAAATCGAGTCGGTAGTTTCGGAGCCTATTCAATCCAAACAAACAATCAAATCTTTCCTCTTTATAATATTAGTATAGATATATCTATATAATAGAAATTAGGTAATAAAATTATGTGGTGTCATGGGACATCAGGTAGGAACGAAGTTCCTTCGGATAGTATAGAAGCAACACAATTTGAAAACAAAAATGTTGAATTTTATATATATTTTCGTTCTTGATTTTTTTTTAATTTTGTTGATTGGTTTTTAATTAAGTACATAAAAGTATTTAGGAAATTTAGTATTTTAGAAAATAACAAGTACCGTAATATATATTAAGTGAAATAAAAAAAACATATGTCTTTATTTATTTTTGTCGACAGTATAAAATTACATAAATAATTTTAAAAAGTTTACTAGTAATATTTTAGTTTTACAAATAACATATAATACAGTCGTGTGACTGATATTACGTCACTTCCGTTATATATTTTTCTTACGGTTTTAGTATCACATTTTTCTGTTCGGTCGCCCAGCCAAATGTCAAGCCTGCCGTAAGGAACTTCGTTCTAAAAATAAGTGTGCTTTAGACCATATGACTTAAGTAAAACTTACGAAATGTAACTCTCTCTTTCTATCGTACTTTATCTCCCTCTCAACTTCCGGTCGACTAGCTCGATCTCACTTTTCGTAACACTCTTGTCACGCGTTCACCAGCTTACTGCCCAAGTCGAGCGTGGAATATGTGTAATTTCTTAGTATTATGGTTATTATCATTTTTCAACAATTGAGAATTTAGTACATTAAATATATTGCTTAGTAGTTGAGAAACAAACTAACAATAGCAACTTATGACAAATATGAAAATAAATGTAAAACCTCAACATCAGTGCGATAAAAACATTTCCAAAACTTGTAAGTAGACATGTAATAAAACAATAAATATAAAATAAAATTTTATTATCCTAGTAAAAACTAACTATATTGCACCTTTAGGTGCTCCATATGCATCAGGCATTCTTTCTATAGTATATTTATGTTGAGCAACATACATAATAGGGACACCAGGTATTTTTCTTATCCTTCTCTTCAAGTCCTTATCATTGGTAGCAACAATATAACATTTATGCTGTGTTACCCTCTGCACTATACAATCATCGGCGTATGTGCCTTTGTGTAAACACGCAAGCCTCTCAAAGCGCGGATCCTTGATTATTCTTAGAGCAACCCTGTACTTACGTCCAAGTTTTTCTAACTCGCCTAAAACACAATCTGTTACATATGGAATACATTTCGCGTATAAACAATCCATCATATTTTGTATGATATCTAATTTGTTCTTTATAGAGAAGTTTATGAAGTTTGTGTCGATTAAAATGTGATAAGGAGGTCCTAGTTGTGTATTGTATTGAAAAAATAGAGCGGAACTCGTTTGCGGCACTTCTCGAATCTTAACCTCGTGCGGATCAACTTTCTTCTTTTTCTTCGGCTCTGCCCTTTCTGTTGCTTTTATCCTGCTATCACTTGGACTAATGAGCTTTTTCATTTGTGCAAACCTTTTTTCGACTATTTTTCTCGTTTTTCTTTGCTTCCCCTGTCATCAAAAACCAATATAATATACAGTAATGGTAATTTTAAACATGTTAATAAAGGAATATAAAGTCGCTAAAGCTTACCATGTTGAATTTTGTTTACAATAAACCAATGAAAATAAATCTCCTCAATAATGTATTAAGTCAATTTTAATTTCTTCTCGTTGTTAGAAATTAGAAAAACTACCATAACGTACACGTGAGTTCAACTTTGATTAGTAAATATTGTTTGACAGTTTAAATTTAGACAGTTATGTATTTGATCCCATGCTGCCAACCGTATAAACTAAAATTACAGATGCAAGAAATACGGTAATTTGACCGAAAAATAAACTGAAGGAATAAACAATCGAATGATTTATAAAAGAATTATACTCTGTAGATATGTTGTAGGCTGTTGTAGCTATATAATAAGCGATTATGTTCCATTTCGAAATTTAAATATGTTATCAGACTTTTTTACAAAACTTTTATATGGAAAAATATTAAATCACTTTTATAAAAATTGGTGATTACTGAAACACGCGTTATTTCATTCAATTAAGGCAAAGAGCAACACGAAGGGGAGTCGCTATAGCGTTGTTTACCGATTCAAAACTGCCTGTCATTTTTTGCGGGGGGGAAATCGCACACACGCACACTATCTAATTCTCACATAAAAATAATCGTATCTCACTATGAAACTCACGCATACTAAATTAAAAACACACTTACATTACATTTTTCACACACACATAGATACATTTTGTGTCATTACAGTACAATGACATGCCGCAACTACACTGACAAGTTGCTTACAGCCATGGTTGTAACAACTGTCGATACGCATTATCGTTAAATTCAAGTACTCGGTTACGGAAATTAGGTTTTGAAAGTGATACAAAGATAAAGTATTATTATAATGATGGACTTTATTTATTATGTACCTATTACGATAATCATCATCATCATCATTACAGCCTATACAGTCCACTGCTGGACATAGGCCTCCACAAGTTTACGCCAAAAATAACGTGAACTCATGTGTTTTGCCCATAGTCACCACGCTGGGCAGGCGGGTTGGTGACCGCAGTACTGGCTTTGTCGCACCGAAGACGCTGCTGCCCGTCTTCGGCCTGTGTATTTCAAGGCCAGCAGTTGGATGGTTATCCCGCCATCGGTCGGCTTCTTAAGTTCCAAAGTGGTTGTGGAACCTTGTTATCCCTTAGTCGCCTCTTACGACACCCACGGGAAGAGAGGGGGTGGCTAAATTCTTTAGTGCCGTAGCCACACAGCACATACGACGAATTACGATAATCATCATGTCAAAAATAAACGAAATGCTTATATTATTTTAAAAACCAGTGACAGTTGATCCTTTATCGGGTTTTTAAAATGGATGGATTAGTTTTCTATTAATATGTCGAATGCATTTTTGTGGATTTTCTTTTTTCACAAGAAAGAAATGCTTGTACCGGTATATTTTTCCAGTATTAATCTTGCCAGTTCCACACTTGAAAGTCAGAGGTATGGAAACGATTTGAGCAAATATAGGCGTCCAGGTTAGTTTGTTATTACAAAAAAAATCCACGTATGCCTGAAATTTGGATCTTTAGGAAACCTGCCAAATTTTTATATAGTATATTATGGTCGAAGTTAACATTAAGTAATTCCAGTAAAATATGTTAATACTTGTTAGTATTGTATTATATTTAATTTAATGCATTTTTATTATAAAATTAAGCTCACAATAGTATATTATAAATAAATCAGAACCTCAAATACGTTTCTCTTCTCCTTTGCCTTTGTCGTTTTTATCGATAACTATCTACAAACAAATCGATAACAACACCATCGCTCGGCGACAATAACTTCTCAGAAATAGACTCAGATCAGTCGCTCGACCTATCCGCATATTGTGTGAGGGCGAGCGGCCTGTGTTGGTAAAAAAAACCGTAATGTTGTTACGGTTTTTTTTTACCATCCCGATCGATAACATTTGTAATTTTTAACTTTAAAAAAGGTTTGAAACAAGTATACAATAATAATGTGATTAAAAATACTAGCATATGAAAGGTAACTTCATCTTTTAGTAAATTTCACGTGACAGATCTTTTTTTGCAGCAAAAAAGGAAGTTGATTCAATTGCGCAACTAGATTTAGTCTAGTGATCAGTGCGGCTGCAACTAGTTTTATTGTACGCGTAGGACCATTTAAACTTATACCTTGACAGAGGGGAACGCCTGTGTATGGTTACTCTCCTCCGTTTTGGTCTATGAATTAAGGTAAGGGTCATAGATATAATAAATATTTCTTACCTCAAAGTGGAGGATAGGTAAAGGCTACCTGATGGGAAAACGCAACCCTATTACTAAGACTTCGCTGTCTGTCCGTCCGTCTGTCCGTCTGTCTGTTATCAGGCTGTATCTTAAGAACGGCGATAGCTAGACAGTTAAGTTTTTCACAAATTATGTGTTTCTGTTGCTGCTATAACAACAAATACTAAAAACAAAATAAAATAAATATTAAGGAAGGGCTCTCATGAAACAAACGCGATTTTTTTGCCCTTTGTTGCTCGATATCAATAATAGCAACAGGTAGGCACTTGAAATATTCACAAAATACTCAGTTGTATTTTTATTTTAATAATAAATAATAAAATTAAAATAAAATGATTATTAAAGGGGAATTTCTTTTACAAAAAAGCTATATTTTGCCTATTTTTGCTCGATATCAATAAATGGTACTGTTGTTTACCTAGTCAATGGTACGGAAGAAAATCATTTTACGTAGAAAAGAAACTGAAAAAGTTTCATTCAAAATAGGTTAGTTAAAAACTGAAACAGAACGTATCTAATGTATCAATGTCCATAGTTTATTATAATACTAGCTGTGCCCCATCGACTCTTCCCGTGGGTGTCGTAAGAAGCGACGAAGGGATAACCATCCAACTGCTGACTTTGAAAGACATAGGCCGAAAACGGGCAGCAGCGTCTTCGCTAGCGTGGTCAAAACACATGAGTTCACGCCACTTTTGGCGGAGGCTTCTATGTCCAGCAGTGGACTGTGATAGGCTGAAATGATGAGCTGTACCCGCGACTTCGTCCGCGTGGAATTTAATAATAAATTCTAAAATAAAAGCAGCCCAAGTTACCCCTTATTACATCACCTATCCGCTAGTGAAAGTCTCGTCAAAATGGGTCCAGTCGTTTCAGAAATTATCCGGAACAAACAGACAGACAGACAGACAAAAATTGTAAAAAATGTTATTTTGGTATATGTACCGTGTATACATCCATATGCATTTAGTAAAAAGCGGTTATTTTAATATTACAAACAGACATTCCGATTTAATTTATTTGTATAGATGTATAGATTATGTGAATAGGGTGACACGAGGTGAATACTCAAGATATAAAATAAGTGAGATTTATATAATTTACCATAAAATTAAAATCATGTAGCAGTTACATAGAGATACTACGCTGAATATTTTACTATATATATATATATATAGTATTCTTTTCAGGCTTTCATAGCTTTAACTATTGGGTATCATGCCTTATATTATTTTTACAGGAATGTATTAAATAAATGTGTACTAAAGTAAATTGAACAACGTAAGATATAGACGTATTGTACCTAGAAGATTCATAAACTATTGAATGGCCATCTTAATTTATAAAAAATATTAAAATAGTGCAATATAAATTGTCTGTGGACATGGCAAGGTAAAAAGAAAATGTCACTGGATTGTGGAAAATGACATTGACATTTCTACATGAAATGTAAGATTTTTGCGATTGAGAGAAAAATAATTAATAAAGATGTCTTCAAATTTATCTGCAATTGAATTATTAAACTTGGGAAATGAAGGACGAACGAAGCCTGTTTTAAATGAATACTGGCCCTACCTCTTGGGTACATTCTTCGGAGTGGGAACAGGCCTTATTATAAATTTTGGCACTAGACGTCCTCTCATGAGCGGTAACAATATTACATAATAACAAGAAAACAAAATAATAATAAATTAATACTGTCATTATAATTAGTCTGTCTTTTTAGGTATACAAAAGCATATTATAGGTGTAGTTGGTTGGACATCGCTTTTTACGTATGTAACGAACAAACGAGAAGAATATTTAGCTGAAAAAGACGCAATTCTGAGGCACTACATTCAACTGCACCCTGAAGATTTCCCTGTTCCAGGTATTTTGACTATGTTCACGATAGTAATGTATGTGCTTGAAATCCAGTAGATAGAACATGTAAATACATAAGAAGTGGTTTCACATTATACATAACAAACTTAACCTCTGAATTTTTTTGGAGTTAAGTTTATAATAGTAATTATTTTCTGGTATGCAGTGAAGGCATTGCTTCTGATAGTACCCTACTGAAAAATACCAGTAGGATCCATCAAAAGCAACAAAAGCAACTTAGAAACCATTAAATATATAATATTTATTGGTTTCCAAGTGGCTTTTAGTGTTTTGTTTTGATGGGGTCTTATTGGAATTTTTCAATAGGGTAGTAGCAGCATTTGAAATATTTGTTATTGGAATATTTATAGCCTTTTTTTATACACATAGCCACACATAGCACACACATAATGGAATCTTAATTTTTTAAATCTATTAATACAAAATACAAAATTGTGCATTCTCTGATCTATTAGGCACAACATATGAAACCATTTCTTTATTCTATCTAATAACAACCAATTTAGTTGTATTTCATATACTCAGCTACATAAATTACTTAAAGTATTAGGAATAACTGTTTATTATATATATTATTTAAAAATATAGATAACAAGATTTAATTGCTTTAAATGTTTTATTATTTATGGTCTAAGTATGTGGTTGTAATTATTCTGGTGCTTTTTCAGAGAGGAAAAAGTTTAGTGAAGTTTTGGAGCCATGGGTACCTGTCCGTTAATTTGATTAGTGATACAAAAAAATGCAGATAAATTAGTGCAGATTCTTTGTTTTTATTTAAATAAATTGCAATTAATTATATTTCTTTCATTAAACCAAATTTTTTTATTTGTCTGTAATACTATTCTTCATCTTCTTGTATCTTGAGAATAGAATTGATAAAAAAATACAAGTATATGTTGAATAATTATTTATTTTTTAGTTTTATCACATGTAATGCACACACAGAGTTTTATGTATAAGAAAGCTGTGACCACTTATGTAAGCTGGCTTTGTTTAAATAATCCCATTAATATTGGAAATTATAATGATTCACACTCATATAATGATTGACCAATCTTAAGTCTGCAAACATATGTCAAACCTTTTTTGCTCTTGTTAAAACCTCCCTTTTTATACTAACAGAGTAGTAAACATGTATATGATCCACATAAAAATGGTTACCATAGATAGGGATTCCAGTAATCCCAAGAGAGTCACAGGGGCTTGATGACCCCATTTCTGTTGTTAATACAGGGCATTGACAAGTTTTGGTACCTTGCATATCATACAACCACAACGCTACTTGAAAGGTGTTTTTGTGGGTGTGGTTTTCTGTAAGGTTCAGGTACCTCCTCAGTCCGGTAGCTCCAGATTTTGAGTAAGATTAGAAATATATATTAAATTTATTTATATACCCTTATGATGAATAAGATAATGCTGAGCCAAAGGTGCCATATAGTGAAATATCTCCCCACAAACTGAACAATGTAGAGAATCACAAGGTATGTTACTTGCATACTGGTGATCATGTTTCAAATCTTTATTCTCATATAAATGATGATTTCTATTTACACTACTTATTGGAATTTTATTGTCTGGAACGTCATTTCCTACTGGAACAGATATACTCTTGGTTTCATCTACTCCTATTATATCTATGTTATTGCTATTACTGTAGTCATTTTGAGCCTTAGATGTCTCAGATATTTTATGTTTTCTCAAGTGATGTTTCTTCTGTAAAGCAATATTTTATTAGAATTTTTTCATAAAATAACTTGATAAAAGATTTAACCCCATTAAAATGCTTACTAGATCTCTATTATGGACGTAGGCAGCACCACAGATGTCACATTTAAAACCTTTTACTTCTCTGTGTTTAAACATATGTCTTGTCAGTTCACTTGATGTTATAAATGACTTTTTACATAAAGAACAAACCTAAAATATATAATATAAATAAATTATTATTTTTTTATATATTGTCTAATTTAAATTTATTTTTTTATTAGAAAGCCTATTTATCAGACAGGAAATGAGTTTCAAAACTATGTTATTTAAAATACTATGATGCACAGAAGCAAAGCAGTAAAAGCTATGCTGTTGATCTATATTTTAGTATCTACTTACATGGTCTTTTTGTCCGGTATGTATTTTCAAATGTGTTTGTAGATTCCCTTGAGCTGAAAATGTTTTACTGAAATTAAAAAAAAGTTTTATGTTATTGATGATACGAAAATTGTTGTTATCTAATAAGCTTTGTTTAAAAAAGGCTGACAAACCTGCACACGTCACATTGAAAAGGTTTCTCGCCAGTGTGCATACGAAGATGTATTGTAAGATTATGTTTTTGAGTAAATCTCCGTGGGCAGAACATACAGACAAAGGGCTTATCACCTGTATGTGTCCTGTAATATTATTTAAAAAATATAACTTTCCTTTGTAATGTAATGTAAATGTAAATTTTACACAGGAAAACACTAACTCATAGAAGTAAAAATTAAAAAGGATTTTAATTCACCCATATGAATTATATGATTTTGGCTGTTTGATTTTTTTCTTGTTAAAATATAGCCATGTCACTCAGTGATAACATAGCATATTGGTAAAAGGCAATCAATGCAGTAGTTTTTGAGTTTACCCATTAAAAACAAAATATAATTTCATTCCTCTGTATAACATTAGCATTGATTGTAATAAAATCTTAGTACCTAATTTTTATTTTATTTTTAGGTACATTATTTTTTTTTTTAATATATCTTACCTGACATGTATTTCTAACTGGGCTTTACATTTAAATTGTTTATCACATTGATAGCAAGAGTGATCCTGCTTCTGCTTCGGCTTTGGTCCTCTTTTTAACTTTTCAGATTCAGGCTTTTTTTTGTAATTTGATGAGGTTTTTTTCTGTTCTACATTTTTACATTTACTAAAATAGGTTTAATATTTAAAAACATGAAGTAAGAATTTATGACATTAATAAAATGCAAAGATAAATTTTATAATAGTAAATTTTGCTATGAGACAAAAGAATTTTCATATTAACTTAATAATATAATGGGGGTAATTTTTCTTATTATATATTTCTGATACTACAGCATACTTTTGCTAAAATAAATACAAACTGTTTCAATATTACTACAACCAAGACTTTATAATGTTGGGGTTTTACAAATATATTTAAATTTATTAATGTAATATTTATTATAATTATTTACCATTTCTTAATTATAGTCCGTTGGGTTACAACCTGTAAAAGTAAATTTACAGAAACATATATACTTCTTTTATAATATATACAAAAAATATTTTATTGTAAATCATTATATTATTGCAATACTCACTATGGGATCAGTCATTACTATTGCATCTTTGACTCTGTAAAATAATTATTTATAAAAAAAAACAGTTAATTTAAAAATATAAAAAACCTATTACACCCAGAAATAATACCTGTTTGGCATATCTAGGGCTAAATATTCTCGGAGACGTAAATCTGCGCTTTCGCAAGATTGCTTAAAATGATAGGCTACACCTAATTTATATACACAGTTGCTGCATATTTGTTCTGGCAATCCGTCATTAATTCTTATCTAAAAACACCAAAAATTAAATTTATTGTTTTTATATTATTGTTAGTATACATAAAATTATTGAAAATAGATGGAAAGGTTCAGTTTACCTTAACTTTCGTAGTAAATTCTATCATTTCGCATAATGATACGGGATAATTTTTAGCGAAAATTGAAGACAAAACACCTTCTTCTAAGCAAATCCTACATATCTTATTCATCTTAAAAGCCCAGATTTGAACTTTTTGACAAGAATATATCTACTGTTCATTCATTAATAATAAACAAAAACATAGTTGTGAATTTATGATCAGTTTTTATTTGTTTACTAGCGGCCAACCGCGACTTCGTACGTGTGGCGTTAATTATTGGCGCAAGTTTAATTATATTCGAAAAAGCTAATTACCTAATGAAAGGAAAAAATTAAAGAAAGATAAAAACAATCAACATCTATACGAACTGACGCATTTTTAGAATCAATCCAAAGAGTAATATAAGCATACAGGAATCAATCTTTAACTGTCAAAGAGTATAGGTAGTAGTAGTATAGAATCAATGAAGGGCGCGTTCCACTAAAGGTAAAGGCCCACAATGCCCTCGACCACGATTCCACAGTCTTCCTCTCAAACATAGAGTAGAATAAATGTTAAAAGAAACTCTCCAAGCCTCTATTAACGTAAACAACGCCGCGGTTGTTGTACTTGTAGACGAATTTTATAAGTGGAATGCATATTTGGGCGCTATCAGGAGTTAGCGGCTCACTAAATTTGGCTTCACTTTTTTAAGAGCATTAAATGTAAATGGCAAAATGTTGTGTCTGAAAACAACACTAGAGAGCATTTTTATCGATTTCTTAACACCAATATCAAAAATTAAAAATCATAAGATAGGAAAAAAAACGAGCGTGCTTTAGACCACACGACTGAAGTAAAACTTCTTTAATTGCGTCTACAGTAACATACGAAACGTAACTCTCTCGCTTTCTTTCTTCACTTACTTATATGTCCCTCTCAACTTCCGTCCGCTTCGCCCAATCACACTTTTCGTAACACGTACTTCCCAAGTCAAGCGTGCGTAAAGAGGTTTTACTTCTATAAAACATTGCCAAACGCGACATTTTCGAGTGTAGGATAGACGTATAGTATACATCTGTGTTCGACATTGTCATTGACGAAAAGCGGTGAATCGAATAGGTATCATTAATTGTTGCAATTCTTTACTACATATGTATCGATTACTTTTCCACCAACTAACTCAATTCGACCGTATATACGGTCGAAATGAGTTTTTGGTCGAATTGTTGTTTTGTTTTTTTTGTGTATGTTCCGGGAGAACTCCGTCGTTTATGAACCGATTTCGATAATTCTTTTTTGTTGGAAAGGAGATATCCCTAGTTTAGTACCATGATAAGGAAACCAGGACCTGATGATAAATCGAGACCCAGAGAAATCGAGGGAAACTCTCGAAAATCCGCATAACTTTTTACTGGGTGTACCGATTTTGATGATTTTAATTTAATCGAAAGCCGATGTTTATCGTGTGGTCACATTTAAATTTCATCGAGATCTGAATACAACTTTTGGAGTAATCTTTGATAATGCGTATTTACTTGACTATTTTTTCGTCTACCTACGTTGTATTACTTGTAGTGTAATTGAAGTCAGTTTTTCTTCGTTTGCCTGCAAACACAATTATTTATTTTTATTTTGTAGAGCTCGATATTTCGACATTATCTACGAAGTTATAAATAAAAATAAAAAGTGTGTGTGTAGTTCTACTATTGTAGAACACGATTGAAAACACTCAATGAAACATTTATTTCTCACTTCAAATCTATAGTTATTCATTCACAATATACACTTTTAACTATATTCAATAAGTTATCACACTAATCATTCATACGTCACTTATTGAGTGAGTACTTATATATGTGAGTACTTATATACATTAAAAAAAAACATATACGTTCGAATTGAGTAATCTCCTCCTTTTTTCTAAGTCGGTTAAAAACATGGTAAATATTCTGTTTTAAATAATTTTAATGATGGAAATAACCATGCTAATTTAAAATCTTATATCTACTGTTTCGAAGCACAAGGTATTACGACTAAAACACCACAGTTAATTTAACAAAAGAAAGGTTAAAAGATATTATAAATATTTGCTTCAGCCTGTAATATGCCACTGCTGGTCATAGGCCTATTTCCCCATGTAGGAAAAGGGTCAGAGAGTTGGCGGATACATTCCCTACTATGAGTAACGATCGCTATCAGGTGTATCCGTGTACATGATAACAACCGGGACCGACGGCTTAACATTCTATCCGAGGCACGATAGGGAGAAAACACAAACACCTAGACCACGGCAAATATTTGTATGGCCAATACAAATATTTCTCATGTGCGGGAATTGAACCCGTAACCGTCAACGCAACAGCTACAAATCAGTGCTGTGACCGTTGCGCCAACGGATCGTCGTATATATCATTAATCCAAAATTTTAATAGATGTTTCATTCAGAACTTAGGAATTGTAATTTCGTAACAATAAATGATAAAGTTATCCTTTGTAAGTGTGAGATTAAAATTGAATGTAATAGTATAGGAATAGGATAATGTAATTGTAATTATAAGGCTTTATATATTTACTTAATAAGATAGGATTAGTCATATAATATATTAATAAAAATTATAAAAAAAAAAAATTAAATAGATAAAACGATTCCTAAGCACAAAAAAAAGTACCTAACTACTAACAATAACATAGGTTAAGTGTACATTGTAAGTAGCAAATAAGTGTACATATATTGTAGTTAGAAAATAAGTGTACATATGTTGTAGTTAGCAAATAAGTGTAAATATAATAAAAATAATTAGTATGTAAGAATATAAAAAAGCAATATGTAGAATAGTCTTGGTCAGTGGACTCGCGTCGACTTTTAGAAATTTGAAATTTTAATACTAGTTATTAAGGCTTCTAGATTCTAAGTTGCGGTGAAGTACCGATGCATGTTAAAAAATAATAATAATAATATATGGAATAACAAAAGCACGGGCATAATAAGCCTGTGGATATATCACATAATTAATAAAAAAAAAGTGTGAGATTAAATACGCTTATATGTTTTAATCAAAGTTCAACTATACTCGTACACACTAAATTTTATGGTAATTGTTTTAGTATTATTACTTAAATTACTAAACTTTTTTTAAATCATAGGAACTTTGTTGTCACAGACTATTCTAGATTTTTGTAGGAAAGCTTCTTTAGGCACGCTTGACTTGAGGAGTAAGCTGGTACAGTGGTTGGGGTGCAGGTTTTTTGTAATTTAAAATCGTTACTAGATAAAAAAAATTTAATAACTGAATAAAACGTAATAATATAATGACATTTCAAAAATATATCATATGAATACTATTTTAATACATTTATTTAAAAGAGTAAAAATATAAACATTATAAGAAGCATTTTTTTAAACATTGGCAATAGCTGGGATTAATTTCACGTAGATATCTATTCCTTTTAGGAATATATCGGCACTGAGATATTCATCGTGGTCGTGCAGAAGAACAGGCGTGTGGTTCATCGGGGAAAATCCGATAGCAGGAACGCCGACGCGGCGAATGTATCTACTGTCGGTACCTCCTGGGAAGATCCTGATATCCAGCTTTAGATTCCTGAAGGCATATAACTTGGTAGAATTATAAATATTGGTAAATGAATCTAAATACGAGATTATAAAGTACCATAAATCCGTTGTGGAATTGTAAACATACTTTTCATAATAAAGTTGTCTATCTCACTTTCACTCTCTACAGCCTATTGCAGTTCACTGCTGGACATAGGCCTCCACAAGTTCGCGTCAAAAATGGCGTGAACTCATGTGTGTTGCCCATAGTTACCACGCTGGGCAGGGCTGGCTTTGTTGCACCGAAGACGCTGCTGCCCGTCTTCGGCTTGTGTTTTTCAAAGCCAGCAATTGGATGGTTATCGCCTCTTACGATACCCAGGGGAAAAGAGGGGGTGGCTATATTCTTTAATGCCGTAGCCACACGCCTGACTCTGTCTTAAAGTGTCTATATTTCAGAACAATTACATAGTCTGCGATGTGACTGGACTGTGAAAAAGGATAATTATATAACCATGTCGAAGTGTCGATAATTAGGGTCTCTTTTACCGTTTGCTGGTAAATTTTATCTTACACGAAATATTTTTAGGTTTTATCTGCAGTAGAGAACAGGCTTTTCAAAACTATATTACCTAAACTACTCCTTTTTAAGATTAATCGTTTTCTATGGTGCCAAATGAGCACATATTCACCTCATTTAATCGAAAGCCGATGTTTATCACATGATAAACATATTCATATTTAAATTTCATCGAGATCTGATTACAACTTTTGGAGTAATCTTTGATAATGCGTATTTACATGACATTTTTTTTGTCTACCTACGTTGTATTACTAGTCGATATAATTGAAGTCGCTTTTTCTTCGTTTGCCTGCAAACACAATTATTATGTACTTAGTACTTTCGACTAGATAAACCGATTTTGACTTTTTTTATTGATCGAATGGTGGTGCGTGTCACGTGGCTCCATTTAATTTTGATTGAGATCTGAAGACAACTTTTTGAGTAATCTTTGATGCCGATTATGTACTTGACTATTTTTTCGTGTACCTACGTTATATCACTTGTCGTTGTAATTAATGAAGTCGGATTCGTTTTAGTTTGCGTGCAAACGCGATTACCTTAATGCGATATAGGCACTTTTTTTAGGTTTTCGAAACAACATACATTTTGTCGCAAGCTGATTTAAATGCGACCCAATAGGGATTACTGTCGTCCGTCTTTGTGCACTCGACACACGGATTTTTCTGTTCAAACTCGTATGACACACCTTCACCGGCCTCCTTACACCATTGTTTGACCTGATAACACAGATTAAAGACTTGATTACTGTAATTATACTTAACAAAATAAGCTTTATATTCCGTAACGTTTAGACTATATTTTTTAGTTTTGTGGAAATTACTAAAGATACGAAAGATTCCTCGGATTCTGAAACTCGTAACCTATTTCTTTGGCTTCAAACATGCATTCTTGTATAAAATAAAATAAAAAAATTATACACCAACATATAGATCTTTACACACAACATATAGGCACAGCAGGAAATGTCCTGCTCAAAATCTCGAGCAGCCCGACTGGGTAAGCACCTTGACCTTACAGAAGATCATAGATAAATAATACTGCTTTCAAGCAGTGTTGTATTCTTGTGGTGAGAAAGATGACCAGAGCTCCTCGGGGAGTGATTAGGGGTAGTGTTGGCAGCGCGCTTGCGATGCTTCTAGTGTTGCAAGCGTCTACGCTTCAGCCTGTAATATCCCACTACTGGGCATAGGCCTCTTTCCCCATGTAGGAGAAGGATCAGAGCTTAATCCACCACGCTGCTCCAGTGCGGGTTGGCGGATATATTCCCTACTATGTGTAACGATCGCTATCAGGTGTACACGATAACAACCGGGACCGACGGCTTGACATGCTCTTCGAGGCACGGCGGGGACCCACAAGGACTGCACAAACACCCAGACCACGGCAAACACCTATATGGCCAATACAAATATTTGTCATGTGCGGGGATCGAACCCGCAACCGCCAGCGCAACAGGTACAATCCATGGCTGTAACCGTTGCGCCAACGCGGCGTCTTAGGCGTTTATAAGCTATGGTTATTATTTAGCATCAGGTGCAAGTTTGGCGACCTAGTCGTACAAAAAAAAACCGAGCGAAAAATGTTACTCATTTTATTTTAATTTTAAAGCTTGTAGGTTAGCGTTAAAGCTCGTATATCTCAACCAAACGAAATCTATAAATTCTGAGTTTCGCATGTACCTATAACTTAGAATTTATACATGTTTTAATCGTAACTAAGATTATTTCTTTTTGTTCTAGGTATATACACCGTGCCGCTAAATATGTATATATAACTATATATAAATGCTTACTGTATTTTCAAAAGATTCGTGATCAACTGTAACTGCTAATCGACAATCGAAAACAACAGTCAGCTTTTCTGGAACGACATTTGACTGTACTCCACCCTTTAACAAAAAAAGTATTTAATTATTTAAATTTTTTTTGCTCTTAAAATTATAATTTTATATTCTTTTCATTGATTTGTCCTTGTTAACGTGTATTACGTCAACAGCGGGATTATTCAATTTAACAGCGGGAGGTAGAATAGACCAGTAGCACCTATTTCTCCTCAATTAATAAACTAAAATTATAAGATTATTATATGCGAATAGAATTATCTCATAGATATAGTAGAATTCGATGATCGGATATCATATCAATTTTTGATATGATATTCAAAAATGTTTAGAATTCCTAATGTGTGGGTACACAAAAATAAAATCGTGCATATTAAAAATAGCATGGTGTCGTCTCCTGTCAAAGATTTTCATTGTAATATGAAACTTTGAATAGTTACGGGTCTCTGTAAAGAACTCACTATAGACGGCGCCACAGTTCGCTTAAACCGAAAATAGAAATCATCATATCAAGAATTTCGATGGTAAAAAAGAATAATGGATCAACTGCTTTTTACTGTCAGATACCGGCATCCTTCAAATAGCGTTGTCCATAACTGGTGAGACAACCCTCATTCTTTCAATTTTTTTTTCTACTAAAAATATTATTTTAAAGTACGTTCCTCTTTTCTACTTCTGGATATTGAGGAGTTAGGATGATTAAGAGGAAAGATCAATAATCTTAACGTCAACAAACTGACATTAGCTCATTTTATATTATTTGATTTATTGAAACTTAGGCGAATGACAATGAAATCTCGTCGCACATGTAGTCATATACAAACATTATAGAAACAAGGAAAAGCAGTTATTATTCAAGTTTATCTAAGATTGACATATCTAAAAACGTAAGCTTACTTGAGATAAAAATGTGATAAATTGTATCCATATTTTTAGTTCAAAATTTCTCATATTTTCTGTGTTCATATTGTCTTGTGTATTGTTTAATAACATTTAATGAAGGCCAAATTATACATATTTATAATATTAAAATAAAGTGGGTTGTCCCAACCAGAAACATTCCTTCATTGAATTGCAAATCGGCTTATTTAAGTAAAAATGACTTGGCAGTCACTTCGTTACTGTAGACAATAATGGTCGTAACTTAGTGTACCTACCTTATCAAATAGGTAAATAATTGTATTAGGAATTTAATAACGTCAAGAAAACAAATATATGTAGGTATCGTAAATTATAACGTAGCTGTCTGTCTACCTGGATGTCTATCTCGTTACGCTTTATGATGAAGGCGTAATATCATTTGCAATGAAATTTTATATGGATTATTTACTTTGATGCTTCGACAAAAATATAATTTGATACTTATAATAATTAAAGTAACCAAAATATTTGTAAATATTTGTAATAGTAAAGATCATTATAACTTACGAGAGCAATATAAGTCAAACCAATTATTTTTTAAATTTACAACTGTTTTTAAATAAAATTTGTTATGGGATCATGCGAAATCTGTTGTAAATAAAATGTGAACTAAATCAACGACGAAAAAGTAGGTGATCTAATTTAAAATCTAGTACCTATAGCTTTATTCTTCATAGTTAAATTGTATACAAGTGTTTTTTTTTACTTTGTTAGCAACTAAAGCGAAATCGTTACGCACCGATGATTGACTAGAAGTTTAAATGAAATTCACAGTTTATTATTATTTAACTCATTACCGACCGATATTAAAATCAACATTGTTGAAATCGCGCCGGTTGGTTAGTTGTAAGAAATGAATACTTACAAACAATTGCGTCATATTTATCGTAGTCACATCTCCGATATTCAATTTAGGATTGCTTTCTAGAATTTTTTTCTGTTCATCTCTCAAGTCCATAAATTTATTTATGATGTACCTTATCTGTAAACAGATGGCAAAAGAAAATTCTTTTTGTAGAAAACTTTTAAAGTTAAAAAAATATCCTTTTTAATAACCAATAAATAAAAATAATATACATAATAATAATAATACCTTTTCACCGGAATTATTTGGTAGTAAGAGAGATCCATGGCCTGGCTGACCGGGACAAATAACATGTATTTCTAGAAAAAAAAAAAAAAAAAAAAATTAAGCCGTAAAGTTGCCGAGTCGTAGGTACATTATTGGTTGTTTAAAAAAAAGTTAATGTTATAGGTTGATAGACTTATTGATAGAGCTGTTAGATGCACAGCATATCTAACAGACAAAAGCACAGTATGTTTTCCTCTTTCCACCATCAAATGGATCTTCAACCGATATTTGTATTCTCAGCCCGGTAGTCCAAAAGCTGCATTTTATTAGTTGAGGCGTTATGTACGAACAGCAACGGGTTATACAGTGATGTCAAAATATTTCGACTAAACAAAAATAATAAAATAACTCTTTTTCGTGATGATAATAATAATTATTTACAAATATACATGTTACAAATTATTATGCTTACGCCAGATGCTCCTTTCTCCATTAAATACGACGAATTCTTCGCCAGGATTTGCCATTCCTTCATCTAAAGCAAATCCCACGTTTAAAGCCTTAAAACTGTCAGTTAGAACAAATTTCTTCATTCCATCGTGGCCTCCGATCTCTTCATCTAAAGTGAAAAAAACCCAACTTTATTTTTATATAAAGTAAGCTCCTGAAAAAAGTTTAGTAACTAAATTTTGAAAACTTATATTTTTAGCAAATAATTAAAGTAAATTCGTACCAGGAACGAATGAAATGTGAAGAGTTCTTTTCAATTTGATTCCGGACGATTTCAATTTCCTGATAGCTTCGAGATACTGTATACCGACGCATTTCATATCTTGAGAGCCACGGGCATATATTTTTCCATCATTGTCAATATGCCCGCTAAATGGTGGATAAGTCCAACTATTCTAAAGGATTAAACATTCTCCATTCATTACATGTTTAAAAAAAGTTGAAAGTTGACGTGAAAACTATTACAATAAATATTGAGTATCTAATGTTTTAGTTTTATTAGGCTTGTTTTTTATTTAAAAATATTCAGAAACTAGCTAGTAGAGACGTAGGAAGGGATTATTCAATTGCTTAAAGTGGCAATGTACGTAACATTCAACATCTGTACTTCGATTTCAGAATGATACTGCATTGTTTCATTATATGAGTCATTATTTTAAGTCTCATGAAATTTTTAGTGTTCTACATATGTATTTGTGATATATGCGAACATATTTTACAAAGTAACATCTGAATACGTTTCAGTATCCTAATTATTACCATACTTACTTCAAATACTGGTACAACATCCATATGAGAGTTCAACAAGATCGAAGGTTGTGAAGGATCTTGTCCTATCCATGTCAGAACTACAATAGGTTTCTTTGGTACTAATTCGTAGATCTTGAATTCGAGATTAAGTTCATCGCTTTGCTTTTTGAGGAAATTGACGCATTCATCTGAAGAAATAGTTTTGTTTAACATCATAAACTTATCAAAATATTTTTAATAAACAGACAGTTATACGTATAGAGTTATAAGTACGATATGAAATGTATTTCACTCAGTCGGGGATCCAGCCCTCAAAAAAGGTCGTGGTCCCAACCACCCGAAAATCGCCGAAGTGTTAGTTGGAGACGAACTCGCTCCTGAACAATCATGACTTATAAACGAACAATCATGACTTATAAATGAATTTTTAATTTTATAACCTTATTTTTCGTGCATCAAGAATTTGGACTTAGGTATGGAATAATCTTTGGAGGGGGATAGGCTTGGCATTTTGGATTTATTTTTTAAGTAAATAGGTCCGCAAACAATCGTATGACTCGCCTGATAGTAAGTGATCACCGTAGCTTATAGACACTTGTAACTCAAGCGGGCTGCCAACCCTATCCCCAATCCCCATCAGGAGCTCCTGTCACCACAGGAAAACAACACTACTTCCCCAGTTGGGCTGCTCCAGTTTTGAGCAGAATATTTCCTGCTGTACCCTACCTCAGTTAAAAGCTATTGGTAAGTCACAATTGTGTGAACAGGGTTTGGAGTTTGATCTGAGTCTATCTTAGCAAGATATGCACGCTAAACTAAGCTTGTTACTTAAAGGTTATAAATCACAAGATAGTAGGTATAGTCCATTTCTTAAGCGCTTAGATCTTGTTGGTTGGCCCTTTGGTCAGTGGTCCATAACTCTTATCTCGCAAAAACAAGCGTGTGTAATATCTACCTCTTCTAGATTGGGACATACCCAGTATGACATATACAGTCTCAGTAAAGGTCTTAAAAATACAAAAAACGTGACACTAAGCTCTAACGTTAGCCTGTGTTCTATCTAATCTAAAACACATTTATTCACACCGAGTTGCAGTCTGATGGGACCTCGGAAATCAGAAGTGATTTTCAGCTAATCGATAAGACATGCAGTGTTACTGTTACCAGCTTGAGGTCACCCGTATATGTAAAGTGGGAACCGTATTAGTAGTTTAATTTCAGTTTATTGCAGATATTTTCATTTATATAAATACTCGTTTTTGATCTAGGTGTATAATCTTGTGAGTGAGTGAGTACGTTTAGTCGTCGGTCTAGGTTTGGACCATTTTAGTCAAGGGTCAGTGTTATTAAGGATAAGTATCTGGTAGCAATCGCTACTTACTGTAGAGAAATTATCTCCCAAACCGCTGTGGAGCATAGTGACAAATAATGCTCAACTTTATGCAACATGGAAAGGAGGCCTTTACCGTCGGTCGTTGTGGCCTTTTACAACCGCGACCGTTGGTGTTATTGGTTTTATCGGCACAGTTTTAAATACAAAGGTCAGTTTTTTAAGCTCACAATGTTCAAAGCAACTCGATATCAAAGAGTATGCAAAAAATATACAGTCTACTTTAAAATAAATTCGCAATAAGAATTTATTTTCGTTAAAACAAAAAAGCCATTAATGGCTATAATAAAAAAAAATAATCATTTTATTATCTGTACCTACTATTTATCAACATATTTAAATTACAGAATCTTAATGAGCATTTAAACTGAAACAACTTCAGGTGTAATAAGTCGGGGAAATTTTTTGTTATTTTCAAGTAAAAAGTTGGAATAAATTTTTTTAATTGTATTGTTTGTGATTAATTGGTTTTGATATGATGAAAAGGTGACATTTTAAAAATTATATGAAAAAGTTTTTATATCCGCCAACATGGGTGAATCCAACGAATAAATTCGGTACATTTTAGTTTTTTTTTTTTATATAACTAGATCGGCGATCGTAGCTATAGATGTCTGACATCATATCATCACATCACAACATCAGAAGCATCGCAAGCGCGTTCCCTTACTTACAAACAGGAACACAATACTGCTTGAAAACAGTATTATTTAGCTGTGATCTTCTGTAAGATCGAAGTACCTTCCTAGTAAGGCTGCTCCAGATTGTGAGCAGGTAATATCCTGCTGTGCGTAGGGCACTCAGTTAAAGTTTTACTTTGAAAAGAGAAAAATGGGACTCAAGTCGCAAAACCGTTTTGACCCATTTGAAAAAGGCTAGCTATACAAAGAGCTCGACATATGGGTGCCACATGAACTCACTGAAAGAAATTTAGACAATGTAATTATTTGCGAAATTGAGAATAAGCAGCAGAATTGATCAACAGAAAAGGTGTGGTCTTAACTCACGACCACACCCGACTACATATGTCTTTAGCCACTCAACAAAAATGGAGTGGGTTTGACTGGGAAGTCTTAATGCTTCCACCTCCTCTATTTCGGTCGCTTCAGAATTTTTTAGGTGTGAAGTTAACATCAAGGGGATTGTGAAAACTACTTGTCGTTTTCATATTATATGTCGAGCAAGTTATCGAACAAAATTGTACATATCTATGCTTATATTAATGTAAATAGGTACTTATTTAAATTTTTAACCGACTTCAAAAAAGGAGAAGGCTACTTAATATATATATATATATATATTATGTATGTTCCGGGGTGATTCGGTGCCGGTTTTGATGAAGTCTTTTTTAACCGACTTTTTTTGTTGGAAGGAGATATCCGAAGTGTTGTACCATGATAAGGAAACCAGGATGTGATAATGGGATCCCAGAGAAAGAGAAATCGAGGGAAACCCTCGAAAATCCGCATAACTTTTTATTGGGTGTACCGATTTTGATCATTTTTAATTTAATGGAAAGCCGATGTTTATCATGTGGTCACATTTAAATTTCATCGAGATCTGATTACAACTTTTGGAGTAATCTTTGATAATGCGTATATACTTGACTTTTTTTTCGTCTACCTACGTTGTATTATTTGTTGATGTAATTGAGGTCGGTTTTTATTCGTTTGCCAGCAAACACAATTATTATACAAAATACGAAACTTTTAGCCCGTCTTAATATGTAGGTTAAAATATTTTGAGATATATATTTTTTCTAATGCGTAATTGCTTGATATGTTTTAAGTTGAATGTTACGATATTAAGTTTTTTTAAAAGTGGTTTTAAAAGTAAAACGATCTTACTAGCATCGAATAACACGATACCGCAAGTCTCATCTATATCTATAAATACAATATTAAAAAGAGGAAAGCCTTGAATTTCGTTTCTCTATTATTAATAAACTCAAAAACTACTAGAGCTATTTTGAAAATTATTTCATCAGGAGTCCTTATCTGTGTGAAGCTGCGAGCGAAAATGTAATCTAATATAAAGGCAGATATGATACAAGTACATATGTCACACGACGTTATGTAAGTGGCAACTAACTTGATGATCCTTGATAGTCAATTGAAATTTATTGAGCGGTACCTTTTATCGAATGATGTAGGCCGGTTCTCTGATTGTTATTACTTTTGTCGAGGGGCGTAGGACCATAATTTGTAGATCGCATCCGACATTAAAATTTGCACGCATATTTTGTGAGCCAAAAATTAGCCATTTTGAAACGAAGTGCTCTTTTGTTTCCTTTTTCTAAATCCAGTATTACGTAATATAGTTACGGTTTTATTGTATTTGTTATGTTTTATTACAGTAAAATTAAATATTAGCTGTAATAACATAGTATATTTCTATGAAAATTAAGGCTTATCAAATGCTAAATGTTAACATTTAGTTACCTTTAGAGCACCTTATCTTATCAATCAGTTTCTCTACTCTTAAATAATTTATTTAAATTTATAGCATGAAAGTAGATAATGCTTAAAATACTCAATTATATTAATACGCTAAGGTTAAGATGTTTGCCTCCTTTTTACAAAAAACTTAACTATTACTCCACATAAATTATATATCATTTTATTGATAATTGCTTGCTCTTATATATCATTTTATTGATAACTAGCTGACCCGGCGAACTTCGTATCGCCTAACACAAACTTTATCGTATGGTATTCAAGTTCAAATTGACTTTTAAGTATTATCACAAATCTTTTGTATGGGAGTATAGAAAAGTGTTGTTTTTAGACTTTTTCAGGAAATTTAATTTTTTTTTTTTAGAATTTTTCTCTCCGTAAGAACCATCCTCGTACTTCAAGGAATATTTTAAAAAAAGAATTAGCGAAATCGGTCCAACCGTTCTCGAGTTTTGCGCTTAGCAACACATTCAGCGACTCATTTTTATATTATAGATTACTTGCTCTACTGGCATCCACAACTAAAAGAAATATTATCGCTTTTGTTTTTGTAAATAAATTAATGTACCTACTTGTGTGTAGGTGTACTAAACTATACTAATATTCTAAACGTGCAAATTTGGTTTATTTGTTTAAATGCGCTAATCTTAAGAACTACTGGTTTGAAATGAAAAATTCCCCTGAGTTGGTTAGCCCATTTAAAGAGGAAGGTTAGGTATGCTTTAAGAAGAAAGAAGGCTATTTTTTCCTCAAATCAACAAGGGTAAAACCGCGGGGTACAGCTAGTTTATTACTCAATTATTAGTTTTAAATATCTCGTAAATTTATAAATAGTGTAAATTTAGACTTTATCTGTACAAAATGGTTTTCTGTTTAATTTATTGTATGTATTATAATAATAGGACATCGTATTGTTAGTTTATTATTTTCTTCGATATAAATAAAAAGAACTCATATGATAATTTTTTTTTTTTCGTTTGATTACACTTGTTTTGTGATGTGAGTATGACGAAGAAGAGAATCATAAGAGTTCTATTAAAAATTCAAACAAAAAAGAAAATGGAAACAAAACGTACAACATAATCACAAATGCTCAGACCATGGCAAACATCTGTACAACCTACACAAATGTTTGAAAAGAGCGGGGATCGAACCCGCGATTGCCAGCGCGCCGCCAGTACTGTGAGCGCTGCGTCCACGCATCGAGAACAATTTTTTAAACGTAGACCATTCCTCATTAAAATTCGTAGATTGTGTATTACCATATTGCTTGAGTGCCACATATCAATTTATTGTGTTAATTGGCCTTCAAAAAATTTAAAGAAAAACATGACTATCATCATACTTATAAAATTTTCGAGTCACAATGTTAGTTACCATACTCCTCGGAAACCGCTGGACCGATTTTTATGAAATTTTGAGTGCATATCGGGTAAGTCTGAGAATCGGCAACATCTATTTTTCATGTCCCTAAGTTATAAGGGGGGGGGGGGGATTAAGGTTGTAAATAACATTTATGGCAAAACAAGGTTTGCGGAGTCAGCTAGTAGTTTATAACCCCTATGTTTGAAAATTGTTGTCATTAAAACATTTTATTTGTATGATGTTACCAACTATTCAAAGACGTAGGCGCGTAGCAACCAAATTACTTATAATCATCCTGATTGAGACACATTATCCAATTTTATTTTATTACCCTGCTGAAAGTTCCAGATACTCGTAGATCTAAATAAAAAACGATGATTGATGGGAAGTTATTGTAAAGTATTGTGTGCTTGAAACAGGAATTCTAAATACTTTCTTAAATTCCAATTTGATACGTTAAAATACAATTTTTATCTGGGTATTATTTGATCCAGATAGATCTATCAGGATTCCCAATGGAACTTTCTTTTTACTTTTCATTTTATATAAGAGTTTTTCCACAGGGTAAGGTAGGTATTTCATTATAAAATTGCAATTTTAATCACTTTACCAAGCGCTCATATTAGCATGTTTGTTGTAGGTAGATTTATTTGTGTAACTGTGGGTATGTGTGAGTATACCGTTCTATTTTGAAAGACTACTCGTAGTATCTATATATACCTACTGTTACGCCGGTTTACATCTATAATATAAAAATGAGTCGCTGAATGTGTTGCTAAGCGCAAAACTCGAGAACGGTTGGACCGATTTCGCTAATTCTTTTTTTAAAATATTCCTTGAAGTACGAGGATGGTTCTTACGGAGAGAAAAATTCAAAAAAAAAAAATTTAAATTTCCTGAAAAAGTCTAAAAACAACACTTTTCTATACTCCCATACAAAAGATTTGTGATAATACTTAAAAGTCAATTTGAACTTTAATACCATACGATAAAGTTTGTGTTAGGCGATACGAAGTTCGCCGGGTCAGCTAGTAGTTTATAAACAATGAAGTTTTATATTTCTGTAGTATGTAGTAATGTTATGGTGTTAATGATGTGATCTTCATATTCACATCTTTAGTTTTATACATAAACTTTTTATGAACTTATTAAAAAAAAATGTTTTGTTAAACCAGCTGACCCGGCGAATTTCGTACCGCCTTTTATTAATATATTTATTTTTTATTAAAACCTTGTAGGTGCTGACAATAACGAACATAAAAAAAAGAATTATCCAATTTTATATAGTCATTCGGTGCGTAATAAAATGTTTCACTTACCATAGATAACGTTTGGTTGTACGCTAGGTATTCGCAAATATTCCACAAAAGTTGATATCGAAGTATTGTTTTCGTAGTTGTGTGGCATTTTATTTATTTTTTATCTCTTAACTTTATAGGTTATGTCGAGATTGTTGCAATCACCGCGACTGTTCGGTAACTGACACCGTATTAACACGTTTGGTGGTACCCACATATAAGAATTGAAATAAGCGGCGAGCTTGTCTGTTTGTTATGAGAATACCTGCGTTTATTTTGTTCGGGTGATAAAAATTGTGATAAACGGCTCGGTTCTGAGTTGCAAAATTTATTAACAAATTAAGTTGCAAAAAAGCAATTTTGTTTTTGATTAATAACTCGCTCTTCTTTTTGAGTTTCTTTAACGTAGGTACAAGTTTGTTTATTGCTTGACTATTTACAAGCTCGTAGCTCGTCATCTTAAATTTGGCTACTAAATGTTAAAGAGTCGAGTGTTAAGTGTCGTCTGTACGTAAAACGAAGGCAACACTCGTAACTTTTACTCCAACGAACACTCCATTAAATTTTACTATTTGGACGGGTTGTTCAATCGTGTTTCTTGGCATAGTGATTCGGCACAAGTAACTGAATAATAAACAAGACCTCATAAATTTCACCAAAACTAAATAGCCTCCTTAGACACACAAAATCTACCCATCATCATCATCATCATCATCATCATCACTTTAGCCTATCGAAGTCGACTGCTGGACATAGGTCTCCACGAGTTCGCGCCAAAAATGACTTGAACATATGTATGTGGCCCGTAGTCACACATAAAATTTACCCGCGCATCATTAATAAAATGATGTTATGGAGCTCCGTAATCGAAAATAGAGGATATCTGTAACCGGAATAAAAGTTTCGAACAATTTCAGATAGTAAAGTAGAGTAAATTATCATGTATAATAATGTTTTATATGTTTACCCTATATATATATATATATATTAGTCATGCGATTTTAAATGTATGTACTGTTTTTATTTCTATTCGTGTCGCTTCACCCTATTATAGTAAACTGTTGGACGTAGATCTTCAATTTGCATAACAAATAGCCCGCTTGTCTGCAATCTTTACATGATTATATCCAACCTACACCGGTGACCTTACGCAAATCGTCGGCCTAGCGAGATGGACGACGATTAGCCGACCTATTATTTCTATTATTTAATCATAAATCGTCAGTTAAAATCGCAATGAAATCCTATGCACTCTGTATTTAGATTACCTTGAGTAATTATTATATTTAATTTTTTATTGAAGTAAAACTTCTTTACGCACGCTTGACCTGGGGAGTTACTAAAAGTGTGATGGGGCAAGGTGAACGGAAGTTGAGAGGGAGATATAAGTTAGTGAAGATAGAAAAAAATAGAGTTACGTAAGTTTTACTTCAGTCCTGTCCCTGTGGTCTAAAGCAGATTCGTTTTTTTATTGAAGTAAATCTTCTTCTTTCGCACGATTTTGTTGTCGCTCAAGCTTATTAAGTTGGTTTTCGGTAAAATTAGGATAGCCTGCATCTGTATAATCTTAGAATACACAGGAGAAAAGATGTTGCCAAGATAATTTTGGTAGGGATTATTAGAACAGATCTGAGGCGACGCAATGCTCAGTCTAGTAAATGTTTTCCGGCTTCCTTAATTTGTAGTGACCAAAATAATGTCTCAATCAATGGACAAAAATTCTAAAAACTTTATTTTTGGTTTCGGTATCAATTGTAGATCACACCCCAAGTATTAAAAACAAAAAATTCAATGTACGGTTTTGACTTTCCTACCATTTTATTATATGTATAGATATGTATGTCATGCTTAATTTTCCTCTTTCTTCGTTATTTAGCTCAAATTGCTTACAGCAATAACGTGCCGTTTTTGAGTTTAAATTTTGTTATAAATTTATGCAGTTCTTTTTGAGTTCTGTTTGTTATTATTGTTAGATACAGACAAACTCGATGAATTTTATAAGACATAGATGAAGCAGCTTAAATCTTATATAAAAACATTTTTTTAAATTGTGTTGCTCATCTCTGAAACGAATTAACGATACAATTTTAAGAAGAAAATGCACATCTTCATCTATGACTTTTAAAAACAACTATTAACCTCGCCTACATGTTCAAATTTAAATTATTTATACCCACAAAGGGATTGATGATGATGTTTTTGTAATCTCATAAATGGCGCTGCTTTAAAATTGTCTTGATACTACTTATGTTCATTTAATTATGTTTATAGGCCTAAGTTACTTATATTGCGTGATATTTATAGTGTGAAGCTAGCATATAGCATGGTTATTATTAACATAATAACAACATTCAAATATGCGTCGTTAGATTACGCGTTGCGAATGCGTTGAAGAAATAAAGGTTCACTGCTCGTTAGCCGTAGGTGATAGCGTGATAATATGTAGCCTATATCTTGACCCGACTTCTAAATAATATTCGTGCCAAATTTGAAGTAAATCCATGCAGTACTTTTTGAATTTATCCCGGACATACATACAGACAAAAAGACAAGCAGACAAAAATTCTAAAAACCATATTTTTGGCTTCGGTATCGATTGAAGATTACACCCCAAGTATTCTTTTAAAAAAATATTCAGTGTACAGTTTGACTTTCCTACCATTTTATTATATATATAGATTGTCGTAGCCACACAGCTTGCCGATTATTATGACCTGAAATTTACTAGGGTTCACATTCAGCCATTCAGTACGATTTATAACTATTTTACTCTGCCAATTTTTTAAAGTTCTTAAATCTGTACCCTAAACTAGCGGATAAATCTATATAATTTAATTTAAGTTACAGAATTCAAAACCAATATACTATTATCCGTAATTCCGAATCTATATCCGCGTCCGTTTCTATTTGTAATATAGTTTTTATACTCTGTGATCATATCATATCATAAGTATAGTCTGTATTTTCTCTAATAAGATCTAAGTCAAATGTAAAATTTTACATAACCTGAAAATAAATACGTAAAAAACATTTTTTGTTGTTGTATGTGATGTTATTATTAACATAATAACAAAGTGTACGCATATCGTATACTATTACTTTCACAAAATCAATATGAGCTTAACTCTTATTAACGCTATAAAGAAATTACATATTTCAGCCGTATCACAAATACGGTTGTGTTCTTCTGTATCAAATACAGTTTCTAATATAAACAATAATAACAATAGTTCCTTAAGCGTAATACGTAAGGAATGGAAGTTTCCACCTCAATACACAAAACCACGTGAAGTATGGATCGAAAATTTAGATACGATTAACGAGAAAAAACTAGGATTATTTGAATTACATCCTTTAGTGTACGCTGTTTTACCACGGATAGATATCATTCATAGGAATGTGATATGGCAAAGGAAATTCCGATGGGTATCATGGGCTCATACGAAGACGAGAGCTGAAGTAAATGGGGGTGGTAGAAAACCATGGCCCCAGAAAGGTTTGGGTAAAGCTCGTCACGGTTCCATTCGATCTCCACTGTGGAGGGGTGGTGGTAGAGCCCATGGTCCTCGATCTGGCAAAACACACTTTTTTATGCTACCTTTTCATTTACGAATACACGGCTTAACTTCAACACTATCTGCAAAGCTTGCTCAGGATGATTTACACATTGTTAAGGATTTAGAGGTACCAACAGAGGATCCGGAATATTTTGTTGATCTAATAGAGCAAAGGAATTGGGGTCCTTCAGTGTTAATAGTGGATGAGTAAGTTGATTTAAACATAAGTTGTTGATATGCCCCATAGTAACTAGTTACCTTAGCCTAAATGTAGTGTATCACAACCGTGTCAAAGTACTTGTTACAGCACAGAGCCTGTATACACAAGTTAGCTTGCCAGAATTTTAGCAAGATATTTCTAGCTGTTTCTCGCGTTTATTAATGAGTAAATAAATAACTTTCAGATTCCTTCTGTGAAACTTTTTGTATAACTCATGTGTAGATATCATTAAAAAGGGTCTTAATAATAGATTATTTTTTACTAATTAGATACCCCTTACATTTTTCTTGAGTCAAATGTTGACTACCTACTGGTTTTCTTTGATGTCATTTGGGTGATTAATAATATTACCTTGGTTTTGTCAGTAATATTGCCTTTTTAAGGACAAGAATTTTGAAGGAGTAAAGAAAAGCCTTATTTTAATGGTTTAAGGACCTGTTTCACTGGTTGTAGATAATGCTATTTGACAGATGACGGTATCCAACAGATAAAAGTTTTTTTATATATTAATCTTTTTTACCATTGAATTTTACTTTATATATGAGACATTTCTATTCGCAAATATGAATCAAAAAGTTGTAGTTTATCAATCAAGGAGAAATAGGTCCTAATGGCTTATTCTACCTCCTGTGTAACAAGTATATGTGTAGGTGAAACAGGCTAAGGGTACTAAAAAAAAAGAAATTATATATGTATGTGTATCCTTTGTCTGTCAAGCTGTTGCCAGATGTCCTCTTAGAACTGACTACCTTTTATTTCTTTTTTAGCAATGACTATGCACCTAGAAATATTACTTTGGCCACAGACAGTCTGCAACATGTCAACATAATACCGTTCTATGGCCTCAATGTATATTCAATGTTGAAGCACGACACTCTTGTCATGACACAAGCGGCAGCAGAGAGAGTTGAAGAAAAGATTTTACAGCATCTTCATTCGAACACAATGCAACAACAGGCCAAATTTAAATTGAACCAAGTTTAAATTAGAATAAAATAAAATAGAAAGTAAATTCATTGTCTTTTATTGTTATTTTTCATCAGTTTAAAATATATTTACTAACTATGTAGGAACCTTATTTATATTTTTTTAACTTCATATGTATATTAATTCACTGTTTTCTTCTTTGAAGACATGTCCTTTTCTTTTCTTAATTGTTCCTGTACACAAGAAATCTCTTTTAATAAATTCAGTATTTGTTATATGTGATTTAAATATCAAAATAAACATATCATATCTTTCATGTTGGATCAAACTGCTCACAGTGTGCAAATTTGATTAAAATTGGTGTAGTAGTTCATCGTGGACAAACGACATGACGCTTAATTTATATTTATTATGATAGCTATCAGCATAGATATTGAGTTCTGGGCGATAGAGTGGAGATTGCTTTTTGTATTATAGAAAATTGCTTTGTTCTTTTTATTTTATACAACTGTACAAACAAGTGTATGTCTCACCTAATGGTAAGCATTACTAAAGCTTATAGAAGCCTGTATTGCACGCACTATGTCAACTCTCGACCTTCTCCAGGAGCTCTGGCCACCTTACCACAATAACACAACACTACTTTAGAGCTGTACATATCTATATAATGTTGGAAGGAAAAGTTGAAGGTTAATAATGCACAATATCTGGGCCAATAACTAATATGTTCATATTGTGACGCCCGTTGGCACAATGGTTACAGCCATGGATTGTATGTTGTGCTGGCGGTTGCGGGTTCGATCCCCACACATGACAAACATTTGTATTGGCCATACAGATGTTTGCCGTGGTTTGGGTGTTTGTGCAGCCCTTGTGGGTCTCCCCAACGTGCCTCGGAGAGCACGTTAAGCCGTTGGTCCTGGTTGTTATCATGTACACCTGATAGCGATCGTTATTCATAGTAGGGAATATATTCGCTAACCCGCATTGGAGCAGCGTGGTGGATAAAGCTCCGATCCTACTCCTATATGGAGAAAGAGGCCTATGCCCAGTAGTGTGATATTACAGGCTGAAGCATATGTTCATATTGTTTGTAATCTGCATATTAGGAACGTTTTATACTCTGTCAACCACTGTCACTGTAACTCCTGGTCCACAAGTTTTAACTCGCCTCCATACGTCTTGTAAATTTAATCATATTTTATTATAATAATCACTGTTTTTCTCAATATTTATAATAAAATATTTGCAAAGTGATCCAGCTGTTTTAATCAACAAGAATCATCAATCCACTGGCCTCTCAATACTACTAACAGATATATAAATAAAAATAGTAATGTCTTACTCTGCTTGAAGTCTGTGATACAACATTCCCAACCATTTTCTGACGAATATTCCATCTTAGGTCAGACCAGTTATTTTCCCCGGGTACATTTGGCTTGTATTTTTCCCATAGTGATGCGTAATAATGATATAATGATACAGGATCGCTTTTCCTTTTGATTGGTTGTTTGGGAACCTTGATTACTGTAACAAAAAGTTCTTTTAGTAAAGCATTGGCAAAGTAAACTTTTTATTATTTCATAACACAACTCACACAAAATTTTTAAAACAGTGAAAACAAGAGATTGTACACAGCTGTTTCTTATTCCTCTAAAATGCTATTGGATAAGGATAGCAAAGATATAAATTTTTCAATAAATATATGAATAAATGATGAATCTTGATGTTATTTAGCATGGAAGTTGTAGTTGGAAATAGCTGCTTAATTGGACAACATTTATTGAGACAAATAATGTAGCAGGCAATATCTAAAATAAAATAATTGAACTCACAATTATTGCTAAAAGTTGTTCTAGGTGTTTCTTTAGATGTTTCAGGCTTCTTTTCAGGTTTCTCAAGTCTAACACAAGAACAGGCTCTTTTCGAAGTTTTTATTTCTTCTTTTTGGTGACCAATAATAGGTGCAGAATGAATACTTTGTAAATTTATTACTTTTCTCTTACTTTGACACCCTCTATTACAAGTTTGGTTTATAACTGTACCTTTAGATCTATTTCTAGATGAAAATGTACTAGCACTGTGTAACCTCTCACAACCAACACTTTCCGACTTCTGTGTTCTAGTACTGAGGCTTTCACCTTCGTTTCTATGTTGAAGATCGTATTTTATGAGTTTCTTGAGATCTATAATAATGAGAATATACGATAAATAGAACAAGTCAGTAATATGTAATTATTTACTTTATAAAGCTTTACTAAGAAAACAAATAACAATACATAAACAACGTGTTTTTTTTAATTCTTAAAGGGACGTTAATAGTAATTCTGGACTTTTTAGCTTAATATTGAAAAAAATTTAATACTCACCAGTTATGAAATATTTTAGTACCTCTCCATTAATATTACGTATTCCTAAGTTATTAAGATACCTTAGTATTTCCCTCGCATCTAATTGTGAAGTAATTTCACAATAGTCATCTTCTTCCATTGTCACAACAAACACTGAATAGTTTTTGCTAGAGATGTGGCACAAATTGTTTAAACGCTATAATATTTAACTTTCGTTTACTTGAGTTTCAAACATATACTATATAAATATATACTGAGCTCAAAATATATCCCTTGGAAAGTTTTTTCCTTCTTCTTTCTTTACGTATCTTATATACTCTTTGTTACGTATTAAATAATCTATAGAAGAATGAAATATGAAACTGAACTTGCTTTCAAATCGAAAATAACGATTATCATAGATAAAATGAATTTTGACATAATCACTGTCAAAGAGGAGTTGTCAGTAAAATAATAAATTATTTTTAAGTAAAGCTTACACTGTTTTGTTGTGAAATCACTTATGGTGCTTAATAATAGCGTCATTTACATTTAAATATTTGCTTATATATATATATATATATATATATATATATATATATATATATATATATATATATATATATGTATATATATAATTAAGAAGTAAAATTTCATGGTTTCGCTAACACGAAACCACACCCAGTGGTCGAAATTCGACCATGATCATTACACAGCATAAAACAAAGTCACTTCCCGCTCTTTGTATGGTTAGATCTATAATGCCGTGGAGCGCATTTTGATGCGGTTTTCATTAGTAAATAGAATGATTCCAGAGGGAGGTTTATATGTATAATACATGCATAATATAGTAGAGGAACACTGATAGTTTTGCAACCGTGTGAAGCCGAGGCGAGTCGCTAGTTAATTTATAAGTTTGAACATTATTATGGTTCTGTTGTCAAGACTCTACTTCTATAATAATTAAACAAAAGAGTATAACATATACGTGTGTGTGTCAATTACACGGTAATGTGTCTAATGTTTTTTTAAATTAACTAAAGTAACTACTACTACTAAGTTTATTAAGTATTTATGGGTTAAAAACTAAAAAACAAACAGAAAAAATAATATGTAATTAGTTATTTAATATTAAGTAGGTAATAATATTAAATTATTTTATTAACATGCGTGTGACTTGCATGTGAAGAGTTCTGCCCCAATTCTTACACTATTATTATTTATTGTATATCCAGGTGTCAGTAGGTCCACCGGACACTTGAACACGTGTCATGTGTTTACGTGGGAACGGCCATATCTATGACAGATCTATAATTATTATATGATTTGTACTATTGTCGTATACCTACGTGATCATTGCACATCTTAATCAGTAGCATACATGCATTCGTATTCAGCCTGTAACATCCCACTTCTGGGCATGGGCCTTTTTTTTTTTTTTTTTTTAAGATTTGAGCTTAAACCATCACGCTGCTCCACTGCGGGTTGGCGGTGTTCCCTACTGTGAGTAATGATCGCTATTATTATAACAACCGGGATCGACGGCTTAACGTGCTCTCCGAGGCACGATACTGATCGGGAAATCCACACGGACATACATCCAAACCGAATCGAAAATCAAATCTGCAAACAGCCGGTGTTATAAGTGACTACTAGCGCCACTATACCAAAGCGGTTATTAATTGCGGTTATTATATTAAATAATATTAAAATTATATTTCTTTCTCGGTAGGTATATCAAAATACATAGGTATTATAAAGAATCCCAAGAATTAACTTTGATATCTATAGGAACATGTTCGTTAGTTTTGCTTACTTAACATTATGTAAATTAAGAAGGAAAAAGAAAATAAAAAGTTTCCTTCATTGACTTTTTATTTGCAGTGCTTCAGACTCAACTGTCAAAACTACGACTAACTTCACTCGTAAATAATTCTTGTTTTGACTCGTATGATGCATGTAGCCATAGAGTTTTAGATACTTTAGGTAATTTGTTAGCTTTCCCTTTGAAAACAAACAATTTTAAGCCTTGACCCAAGGAGTTTAAGGTGGATTTTTTTTTTACACTAAAATGAAAATTAGATCCATCAACTCGCTACCGCATTGGTTGATGCATGTGGTAGGTATATTCGATATTATTATGATATTATTACTATTATAATTATGTTACTTGATGCAAATTCATTTCAGATATAAATATACCTCAGATTTATTTTATAGACAAGTTTATGTCTTTATTTCAGATCTTCAGCTGCCTAATTTTTTTTATTCACAATACATCTACTTTTTTAATTGATTAATTCAGCCCGTATCCCACGTCTGGGTATTAGTCAATGTATAAGAAAAATCGGACCACTCTGCTCCACTGCAGTTTGGCGGATGTATTGGTACACTGCGAGCAACGATCGCTTTCAGCCTATCAGGTGTCGTTGATAGCAACCGAGAAAAGAGAGATGAAGCTATCAGAGCTTAACGTGCTGTCTGAGACACGGTGGAGATATCCACAAGAAAAGTCAAGTCGGAAAGAACATACCTATTTGTACAAATACATAAAAGTAATAATGTATTTTTCTTTTTCATCAGCAAATTCTAATTTGTTTATGGAATAAGTAACTCTATTCGCCATTGTAAATATAAAAGTTGTAATTTATGAATTGAGGCAAAAGAGGCTTAAGCTGTCTATTTGACATCCTACGATTAAAGCCTATTAGTCTATACTAATGTTATAAAGCTAAAGAGTTTGTTTGTATGTTTGAACGTGCTAATCTCAGGAACTGGTCCGAATTTTTAAAATTCTCATAGTGTTAGATAGCCCTTTTATCGAGGAAGGAGCGGAGGATCAATGAAGAATGTCTCAAAATGTGTCGTTTTTCTTTGCTTTTGGGAGCTTCCCCAGCTAGCCCAAGGTAACTATTCCACGCGGACGAAGTCGTGGGCCGAAGCTAGTAACTTATATGTATAATAAACTTTATTAACAACCGGTGGTAGCGATCCTTTGTTCTACAAGTAATTCTATCTCTTTACTATAATAGTATATTGTATTCAACCCATTATAAACTTTAACTACTAAAATAATTAAGCTTAATCAACTGTTGGTATGGTGTATCAATAATATAAGTATAATGAATAAAGACAATAATACCTGAAGTTCAGACATTCAACAATATACCTTGTCGACTGGACTGTATAAAGATATTAAACATTTTTTTAAGCTTTCTGTAGGCGGCTTTTATAGCTTTGTTTATAATTTGTCTTCAAATTTCCACTTCGTTAAAAACACATAAAGTGAAGACTTTAAGCTTTCATTATGTAGATAGTAAAAAAAATATTGTTTGAATTCTAATAGTATTTGGTGTAACAACATCAACACATGGCAAAATATGAAAATTTTTGTTGATATGTTTCACTACGATCTCATTACATTTACAAATTTTTTAATTAAATTATGTCAGTTACAATATAATATAAGTATTAAGCCAATAATGTCAAACGTGATGCGCAATAAAATGACAAAAATAAATCTCATAAAAAAAATTAAACCTAATAGATATACATAGATACATATTTTTATACATTTACTTCAATCAAAATATTTGCGAGATGAAGATATTTCGTCTAGTAAAGTAATATTCATGTAATACAATAGCGTCTACTGCGCTGGGTAAGAATACGATGGGGTCGTGATGTTGCGAACCCTAGCAAGCAATAGATCATCGCAGGGGCCGGGGATGAAAACCGTTTTGTGTACAGTGATACAGAAAAGCGGTTATTATAATAAACTTGTCGAAATATTGAGAAAACCATAAACGACTTGCATAGTTTTTACATTACCTACCACCAATCATTCCTAGGAGCTCTGTTTACCTTCTTCAGCACAGGAACACAACACTGATTGAAAGCAGTATTACTTAGCTGTAATCTTCTGAAAGGTCGTTACTTCCCCAGTCGGGCTTCTCCAAATTTTGAACAGGATGTTTCCCGCTGTGACCTAACTCTGTGGTACATTTTAATGCATTTCTACGACTATTAAAATTTGGTGAATAATATTATACAAATCAGATTAATTATTAATTGTTATTTTGCTATGATTTTCAGTCTGTGAACACTTCGAACAAATTTAAACAAAATTTGGCATAATGAGCTAGGACACTGGATGTGCTACATTTCGAAATTAAGCTTAAATAGTGTACTTAGTTGTAAATTATTAATGTGTAGTCCGATTTAATACATTCTTTTTGTTTTGTTATACAGTATTATAATTTAGAAAACAAAAAAAAAAACAATTAAAGTTGAGACAAGTAGCGCCGCGCCACCTATGTATCACTTTATGTAATTCTGCTAATAAAGATTGATTATCTGTCCATTATGAAAAAGTAACGTGTTAATATATAAAACACGTTTTATTATCCCGAAGATATTATAAGGTCTTGGGTTTACAAGATAGTTTCGAAATTTTAGTTATCAGAATTTTCCGTTCGTTCAAATAGATATAATATATAGTTCAAAACTGGAATGTACAGAAATGAACCTTATGTATTAAAGGCTCGTTTAATAAACGTAATAACAATCGATTAGGAAGTGGTGGAGATCGTTTTATAAATCAGTTCTACTTTAAATAAAATTTCTTTCGCTAACTGTACCTACCTACGTCGTTTTAGGACCCTCACTTGTTCCGTAGAATGGACGGCTATCAATGTTTATTTTATGTTCGATCGTAAAAAATCTTAATTTAAATTCATATTCTGAGATGTATAAAAATATCTGTAAATAAGACCAAAAAGAAACTATGTCAGAAATTAAAGCTACTTTGGATAGAATAGCGATAGCGTTTATATTAAGGTTTTATATTACAGGACATATTTAATCAATTTTTAAGTTGTTACGAGACTTTTAAATAGGTATTCATGTAATACAAGTTTTAAGGACTAAATATAAAAAGTACTTACCAAACTAAAATTTGAATGCTGTTAGAAATAACAGCACACGTAAATGTTGCATCAACCAGTATTTTTTAGCATACACGTGACGTGCCGATCCTGCGCAAAATAAATGCATCTCCTCTCACGACCTGTACGAGAGGGCCTAACTGCTGCTGCATCTTTCGCGGACTAAGTAGCGTTGCCTCTTTCTTTTTAACTTAAAACCACCCTTTTCGTTCATTTTTTTATCATAGATTTCGTATTCGTTCGATACTACCGACCGCTCGGCGCTAGGGGATTTCCCCCTATTTATATGTTATATTAAGTAAATACTTGACATCAAATAATTATAAAATCAAAAAGAATAAAAACATTAATTTCATAAAATTAATTTTATTATGAATAATTTAAAAATATTGAAATATAATTAGTCCTGTAAGATCAATGACTTATTTATATTTCGGAGGGTAAAGGTCAGTCACCTTGTGTGACCCTAGCTAGACCTATAAAACAATAGGTCACATTTGTGAACCTGTACTCTCTTGAATGATTAATTAATTATGTTCCTAATTCATAATATAGCAGCTCATTATAGACCTATGACGATTTTATTATAAGCTGGTAATAGGTAATAATAAAACTGCATACGTCGTATTTTGTATTTTGGTTATATTTATTTTTACTTAATTAATTTATAATTTATACTCTATATATAACCTTATTTTTTTTTTATTATAAGTTTACTCTTTCAATGTATATTAAAAATTTCAATTTCATTACAAAAAAGAAAAATCCGAAAGTCAGATTCAGATCGGTAATTTAATTATAAAAGCTATAGAAGTCTTAACTAACATAGTTATTTTATTAAAACTCCTGAATTATATTTATAAAATACATATTAAACTAGCAAAACCCGTGCGAATAATTCGCATAAAATAAATATAATAATTGTCAATTATGTTGACGTTGTTTCAAAATTAAAGCCGTCATATATATAATTTTGATAATTAATTAATTTACAAAAACAAAAGGAACAATAATTTTTTTAGTTGTGGATGCCGGTAGAGCAAGCAATTATCTATAAAATGATATATAATTTATGAGGAGTATTTCTGAGGTTTTTTTCTATAAAGGGAGGCAAAACATCTTATATAAAAATATCTTAACCTTAGCGTATTAATATATATGATTATTCTTGAAAAATACGAAGACGAAATGAAAGACAGACTAAAGCTGCTTTTCTCTTATTATTATTTTATTCGTATTCTAAAACAGCTAATCCGCTACATAAAAATTAATATTCCATAACATTAGAAATTTTCCATTAATTCTGTGATCGTAATTTATGGAGAAGTGATTAAATTACCGTAACTAATCTTATTAGGGAATAACGTTGGCTATGAGACGTATTACAATGTTAGCCAGATAAGGAAATCTGTTTGTATACAAGATTTAGGATCATAAATGATAGATTATGTTTGATCAAATTAGTTTCTGTATCCGCCAGTTCATTACTCCAGTACTTAATGTTGTCTATACGGTATACATAGTTCACTACATATTTCTAATCTACATAATTTGATATACGATAGTATTTATATTAAAAAGTTTACTGAAGTACACAATACTAAGAAAAACAATAAAAATATGCTAACTTTAGGTAAAAAAAGGTCGTTTAAATGAAGACTTTTAGTGTCTTCATTACACAACTAAAAGTACTAAAGATCAAAACATATATTTTATATTTTTTTGTGACTGGAATGACAGGATGAGATTTTTATAAAATTGAACTTCTAAGGGGGTTAAAAGGGTTAAATAAAATTGTTGTCATCGTTAAGTCAGCTACTGCTGATCATCTTTGGACATAGCTCATTCGTCTTGATTCACAATGCTCAAGTGACTTAAGTCTACAAACTCCTAACGTTCCACCACTTGTTAGAGTCGCCCGTCAATCTGCCCTACGTCTTTGCTTATTTTTGGTAATTATCTTAGTAAAGTCGGATGTTAAGTAATGGCTAGATGGCTGTTGTGCGTGTGATGTTCAGCTCTATACACTATAAAGAAAGCGTATAAAAATCGGGCCTATTGGTCGGATTTAAATATTCTACCAAAATATCTTTGGTAGTTTGATAGAGAAAAGTTAACAATAAGCAAATGTTTGTAGCTTAAACATTTGTAACTATGATGGAAGATAGGTATGGGACTCTAACGCAAGTTTTTTGTTGTCTAATTTTAAAGATCGAATAATTGGCTGATATCTAAATATTGACAGATTTATCGTTACAAAAAATGTTGCCAACAAAAGTACAAAATAATAATAAATAACTTGCATTTTAGTGGTAAATTAATGTCAATGTCAAAGAGCTCAAAATTAAAGTCTTAAATTATGTATATTCAAGAAGGCCTGTACGCGTGAGCTAAAAGTGTTTATAAATTCATCTCTTACGTTTTTCATCTTTGAGCTATGTCACAATGTTGTCAGGCATGCAGATTCTGTTGGAAAGAGCCGGTCGGAATTTTGTGTAACGGTGAACGTAACAGTTTACTCAGTCGCATTTCCTAAGTTACAACTTGTTTCGCCTAATTAAAACTTTTACTAATTTAATTTATTTTAGTAGTAGTAAATTCTGGATATAAAACAGGCGACTCAACAACAAAAATGCGGTATAATTGAATACTAGATTTTGTTGGTGTCATATCTTCTATGAAGTGAATCTCCATTTGTTTTGGTCGATTTTATTGAACAATTATGCCAACACCTTTGATTGAGAACGTTTAATTAATAAGTTACAATTACGTTTATTGTTTTCGTTAAAATTTCACTTTGAAGTAGGAAATCAGAAGCCCAGAAAATTGAAAAATTTGGGAAAAACCTAAATGTAATTTTAACTTCACGTGTTTAATAGTTCAATAGACAGAATCTCGTGGGTCAGGTAGTACAAAGTATATGAGGTGGCGAATGCTAGTGCGACCCCAACTCGCGCCACCCAGGGGGATGTCTGCTCACACGTGGTGGTTTTTGGTTACTAAAAGTCTTACATAACCTCTCCGGTGCCCCGCGCTAGATGGATATCCATGAAGATTTTCCCCACGTAAAAGAAAAGTAGTAGAAAGTATAAATGTAAATCTTGTTTAATGTTAATTCAATATCATTTACATACTTTTACAATAAATTCACACAGATCGTGCCATAACTTACTTTCATAAAATTGTGTGATATAAAACGCGGGTTTGAATTGCGTTGTGTTGCAAAGTAACTTTTAATAGGGAATTAAATAGCAATATCACTTTATATTTATCACGTCTAGACAACATTTAAACAAAACTTTCCATTTGGAGTCATATAGTCTGTATATTAATTGTATTGTAGTTTCTGAGATAGAGCTTAGTTACTTTGTTACATTTAATAATAGAGCTAGACATATTTACGAAAGGGTATCTGGAATACTCGCTGTGTGGTTACGGCAGTAAGAATATAGCCACCCCCTCTCTTTCCGCGGGTGTCGTAAGAGGCGACTAAGGGATAACACAGTTCTACTACCACCTTGAAACTTAAAAAGCCGACCGATGGCGGGATAACTATCCAACTGCTGGCTTTGGAATACACAGGGCGAAGACGGATAGCAGCGTGTTTGGTGCGACAAAGCCAGCCCTGCGGTCACCAACCCGCCTGCCCAGCGTGGTGCCTATGGGCAAAACACATGAGTTCATGGCATTTTTGACACGAAGTTGTGGAGGCGTATGTCCAGCAGTGGACTGTATTAGGCTGCAGTGATGATGATGATGATGATGATGATGATCTGGAATAAGACCACAGTGTGTTTGCTACCTTAGATGTTTAAACAATAGGATAATTTCGTAAATCGTTTCGACATTACTAGTATCCACTTTAGACTAAAGCACTACCAACAGCCAAAAAATTGTTATGTGTCCAACTATCTATGATATATTTTAATACCGTTTATTTATGAAGTATATACAGATAGCTTGAAATCTGCAATGTGTTACCATTTACGAATAATTTTAAAAAGTTGACGGTTACGTTATTTTCAACTTATTCAAGCAACTTTTACCACGTATTTGTTGAACTTATCCAATCAAACTGATACATTTGTGGTTCGGAAAGGTCTTGATATAGTGGTCAAATAGGTACAGCTGTTTCACCGTTCCGTGATTTAAGATTTGCGTCTAGACGGCGCCGCGCGATGGTTTGAGTCATCCGTATATATCTAAAAGGCATTGTTCAATCGTTAGTACAATAAGAACTGGCTTATGCAAGTCATTTTCTAATGATTTTCGTCATTATGAAGCCTAATTTTATGACAAGCTTTAAATGCAAGCAATTTTAGGACGAGATTATATGTAAATATACTAAAATCTTAATAAATATAAAAAAAATCTATAGCCCCAGTATGAAACTTTTTACAACAGAATTTTCCGAATTCCAGAACGCCTGTTTTATTGTCAGGCAAGGTTTTTTCCTTTATCTCGAGCAAAAGTTTCATAATTTGAATTTCTATTTGAATATCTTACAGCCAGTAAAATATGACACACGTTTACATTTCCGAAAGCTAACTTCTCATTTGCTACATTAGTAAATTGTACCCGTGAACAGCTGTACGAGGCGCTAGTAAAATAAAAACAAGCTTCTGCCTTACGTCAAGCTATAGCTTAAACGGCCACTTAGAATAGCTTTGATATTTGTCAACAGTATGACAAATGTTTTCTCCGTAGTTTTCTGCTTAGGTGACTTCTTTTTTCTGACAAAATTACTATAACTGTGATAGACATCAACATATTTATATTTTTTCAAATAATGTATTTTAATATACAAACACGGCCCTTCTGTTCCACAGATAGGAAATTTAATGTGTTTCAAGTAACAGCAGGTTAAATTCGGCATATTTTTTTTTCGGAATAAATATCCATATAATTAATATTTTACATCCAGATTCATGGCGCAAATAAAACCTACCACACCTGGAGCAAAAAGCAGGGTGCTAAAACTGTGCTAAGGGGCTAGTTTACGTCGTTGTATCGTTATAGATCGAGTGTATTGTTATCGTCGAAATTGAAGCATGATATTTAATATTTTCAGAAGTAAATATAGACGTGTTTCAGCATTTTTATAAAGTCTATATTTACGGGATCCGAAATGGCGCATGAATTTCGCATTTGTACTAACGTCAAAGTTAGAAATTCGATACATCAGATCATCTATTCTGATATTTATAAAAGCAGAAACAAACAATTTTTTTTTTATTTCGATTAGAAATAAGTTCTTACGTGTTTCACTAGTCATCTTGAAAAGTCAGTCTTCAAAGCATCAATGGCCATAGAATTAATATAAATATAACACATCAGGCTCATTCTTTATCGCTCATTAGCGATAAGGCCGCCTTTTGTACTTAACTCCTGTTTTTATTTTTGTAATTTTGCTCACTCTTGGTGTACGATAAAGAGTTTTTATTATTATTATTATTATTACCTTTTTGCTGAGAATAATGTAGATTCTAAAATATTTTTAAGCTAATTACGACAATGTATTTTATGTACGGAGAAAACTACATAAAAATATCTTGTGGGAAAATATACCTTGATTAAAATTTTTCTTTGTAAAACGTAGTGAATTTTAAATTGTTTCTCTCACGGTAATAACCCCGTTACAAATATACACATAAAAAGAAAATATTGCACTATTTTTGAAGTAAAACTTCTATAGCACGCTTGACTTGAGGAGTAAGCTGGTGAATGTGTGACGAGAGCGTTACGAAAAATATGATGGGGCGAGGTGAACGGAAGTTGAGATGAAGATATAAGCTGGTGAAGATAGAAAGAGAGACAGTTACGTTTCGTAAGTTTTACTTCAGTCGTGTGGTCTAAAGCACACTTGTTTTTTTTAGATAAAGTCAAATGTCGAAGAAATATATCACTGAAGTCTTTATTGAAATCAATACAATTGTTTTTCCGCTTTGCGCGCACAATAGCCGACCTCTTTTGTTTTATTTACGTTGATTTTATCTTTGAGGGGTGAAATATAAACAAGGAGCAACATAGATCTAGAGTTTTTGTAATATCAGTGAAAAACAGACTATAATGATTCACAATATGTTTCCGAAACTGGATTTTTAGATGCAATAAAAATGTATTGCGAATGCAATAACCGCTCTGGTGTAGTGGTGCTAGTAGTTGACTAAAACACCGACTGTTTGCGGGTTCGATTCCCGCCCGGAATCGATATTTGATTTGTAGAAATATTTCTTTCCAGTTTGGGTGTCTGTCCTTGTGGGACCCACCAAGAGCACGTTAATCAGTCGGTCCTGGTTGTTATCATAAATACCTGATATCGATCGTTACTCATAGCAGGGAACAAACTCGCCAACCCACAGTGGAGCAGCGTGGTGGATTAAGCTCCAATCCTTCTCCTGCATGGAGAAAGAGGCGTATGGCCAGCCGATGGTACAGGCTAAATGCGAATTCAATTAGGGAATAAATTAAGTCCTATTTAATGTGCAAAAAAATTAAATTAAAAAAAACATGTAGAAATATTCGTGTTACTTCATGTAATTATAAATAAACATCACACAGAGTAATTACGTTTAATCATCAATTATTATTTATTTGTGCTATCAATATTACTCATTTATTATTCATAAAGTCAAATGTTTTCTGCATAACGTGACCCAATTCTCGATAAATTTCAATTTAAGTAGCTACTTACTCGAATTTTACCTGAAGTATTTTGATTAACCTTACATGCACTTACACGTACTAACTGAGGTGGGGCACAGCAGGAATAACTGAGGTAGGGCACAGCAGGAATTTCCTATTCAAAAAATGGAGCCGCCCAACTGGGGTAGTACCTAGACCTTACAGAAGATCACAGCCAGGTGACCAGAGCTCCTAGGGGGATTGGGGATTGGGTCGGCAACGCGCTTGAGATGCTTCTGGTGTTGCAGGCGTCTATAAGCTACGGTAATCTCTTACCATCAGGTGAGCCATACGCTTGTTTGCCGACCTAGTGAGTGAAAAAAATGCATTTTCAATTTAAGTTTATTGAAAATTATATCTTTTTATAATTTATTTCAGGATTAGAATTAATTTTTTTTTGCATTATTGTATTTGCATTTATTTATTTAAACGATACTAAAACACAAATAAACGATTAAAATTTTTGTATCTGTCTTTTCTGGACTTTCAGTGGAAGATATAGGAAATTGTGAAGCAACTATAGGCTCTTTTTTATCTCGAAATTAACACGAATTAATTAATATTTGGGATTTACGCGGGAATAACCACGTTTACCGCGAACAAGTACCTACCGCTCAGATAGATATTAAATAACCATTTTTTTCTATTAAATAGGACAAATCCCAAAAGGTTTGAATTATAAAAATAAAAAATAAAATAGGTAAATAGTAAATGAACAAATAAAATTTAGATATATTATCCTGTATACCAAAAGATTTACTTCGTTTTGTCAAATCTTTACAGTTATTTTTTTATTTAAATGATTTATTGAATTTTTTAAGATTTTATATGTCTGTATATACCTGTCTTTGAAATGGCTTAAATAAGATAAAGGAGGTCACATGGCAACATGTATATTATACTACATATATGCATATAGGTAGACTTTTTATACCATAATTCCCTCGGGATAGGGATTACGGCGTTAAAAAAATAATGAATATCCAGATATAATTTTCCACGCGAACGAACTGACGAGTACAGCTAATAATATATATATATATATATATATATATATATATATATATATATATATATATATATATATATATATAAATTGTTTTTTTTTAAACAACACAAAATAGTAGAAACAGTATACGCAGGAGTACACGAAAAAAGAATATCGTTTTGAATTCTTTTTTTATTGTACCTACATCATTTTTGCATAGCATTATTAGCAAACAAAAAGAAGATGCACAAAGGCGGATTATCGCTACACAGTGTAGTTAGGTCTATTTTCTAAGTTTAGCCCTTTTGAAAATTTTCTTTATGAAATATCTCGATTATCTCATACGTTGGAATATGGAATATTGTCACGTATATCTCCGGCAATTCTACCACATTTATGGTGTCTTAATAAAGTGCGACCCGGCCTAGAACGTCTGACGTCCATATCAATAAGTGAGCGGAGTATTTAATGAAATTCCTTTTAAGATTCTTGGGATATCAGCTGGGATAACTTTTCATGACGTCTTATTTTACACCTCGTCTAATACGTATTTTGTAATAGGTTGACTACTTTAGTGAAATAGATATTGTTTTATATATTTATTTGTTCCTTAAGTGCACAAATACTCAATAAGTAAAATAAATCTCGGTAAATGTTAGAAAGTTCTTCCCTCTAGTTGGAGGCGTTGTAGTTTTCAAAGAGTTTGACGATACTAATCATATTATTAAACAGAGCATTCTGTAACTCAGATAAACGTATAAAATAATTTTTATTAAATTTGGTTCGGTTGTTAAAGCGTTCACTCTATAGATATCTATAAAAAAACTATATTGAGATCGTGACTTACACCTAAAATAAATCCTGACTTCTAAAGTCCTAACTTCAGTAAATTCCGTTTTATTACTCTATAACTTCGTCAGTAATAGAGTTTCTAATTTAAACTTTTTACTTGATTCTGATTTAGGTATGAGACGCTCTTTAGTTTCGTATATTTGAAGTGGCAAGACCATTGGAGATCCATGGTAACGGCATGGTGATGGTACATTAAAAAGGTCAGGAACGCGAAAGGTTTTTTAGTCGTGGAAACGGCATCGAACAAATCGAGCAGAAGCGTAAATTTTTTGTGGTGTAAAATCAAGATGGTCTATATTCTCGTGCATAACCATCAGTTGATATGCGTTAGAGTTGCACAGGGATACATTATTATTATATAAGTCATTAGTATATTCACCTATATAAAGCTGTAATATCATTGTTCTGCTCATCAGTTTGTGTAAAATATTTATAGTTAAAATTTAAATACTTGGTATTTTGCAACATTTATTGGCATTTTGCCCATTGTATTACGAAACTTCTTATAATATTGACTCTTCTGTACCGTATTGTCACAGTTTGTAAGTTACTTTCTATTCATATTGAAGGGAAATGAACTGAAGTGGCGATGAAGGTTCTGTAAATGTCCCTCATCTGGGCAATAATTCACCACGACGCTACGCAGCGGGTTATCTAATGAATTTATTTAATAAGAGTAACGATTGTATTTATGTTATCGGAGCTCAAGCCTGATTCGAGAAATTTAAAATAATATTACGTATATGAACAAAATTATAACTCGGAATTAGAATTATAGCATTACAAGAAAAGTAATTCTATAATTCTAAAACCGAGTTTCTGGCTTCGCAATGTTAAATTTAGCTTTCAGTTTCTTTGTATATGTAAAAATGCTTTATTTAATTTTATAGCTAGTATTAAATAAATATAATATTTCATATGTAATGTAAAATAAAAATAATCCCTAATCAGTCTGGCTGACCACTGAATAATTACTAGCCGACCCAGCCACGCATTGCTGTGGCTTAGTAATTATATTTAAATAAATATATGTAAATTCTATATTCAAACGCGCCATCTATAATCTAGAAATAGGAATACGGCGCCATCTACCGGGTATCTGTGCAACTTAGATGCCAAACCACCATCTATTAGAATTTTATAGAACTAAGCAATAAATACACACTAAAGTCGTATAATAAACATTTCATTTGCAATAACAAATATTGAGATCAACAACTGAGATAAAAACTACCCTATCTCCCAAGTTGGACCAAATTACAGGATTACAAATGCTTACAATTTGATAAAATTTATTTACATTTACATTTTAATTCTTTACTTTTTTATTTACATTTTAATTTTCAAAGCGTTGAGGCGTATTATTTTTATATATATTTTCTCTTATTCGATGGTGAGTTCAAAACTGACCGTGAGAGATATATATATACCTACATATATATATACACATATATTTATGTAGGTTTATAATTAAGATATTTATTAACGAGTATGGTTTTTTTTCTATAGTTTTTTTTTTTTATGCTACATGCTCTATCCATTACTATTTTATAACACACTACATGCTTTATAGATTACATGTGTAAAACTATAATATTAATTTACCGCATTGTCGACGGCCACACTCATTTTTCTAAAACAGCGCCCGCTGCCAGTTTCGCGACCACATCCTCAATAACGTTCGCATCACTATTATGGATCGCCATTTTGAGGCTGTGCTCGAGGATTTGCCTACGGTCTGCCTCCACCTTCTGACGAAGTGGCCGATTGCGTCGTCCTTGTCGTCGGTGTAATAGACACAGGTGTTGGTGTGTCTAGTCACCGCGACCACGCTTCTGTCTATTAGTTCATCTGTTCACTATGACCTTTAAAACTGATGTATGATTTTCCATACATCAGTATACCAATAGATACAGTGATTCAGTGATTCACAGGTTTAGGTTTATAATTGTTAAGGTTTTGTTTAGAATTGTTGAACTATGACGATAATTAATAATCGTCAAGTAATAATAACAATCTAAATAAAGCCATATGTCATTTTCAACCGATATCACTGCCTCTTTGAGTACCCAAAACAATGTGTGGTGGAATTATTTTTCGTTTATGGTAAAACCGGGAGAGATGCCGCAGTGGGATAGATGCCTCATGTTCTAAAAACCTAACATCCCGAACTCACAAATAAAAATTAATCGCATAAGTAGGAGTCGAAGTCACCCCGTACCTCAGATATCCACAGATATTCGTGTGGCAAGGACGCGTTTGGATCGTGTGTGTAATTTTCTCCGTGGCGAAATTTACAAACACGTCAAAGTTTTAAAGGTTAGTATTTAAGGTTGTATAATTTTATAAATAGTAATAAATTCCGTTATATTTTTTATCACGTCTATGTACTGGGTCATTGAGTCTGCATATAGTTGTAAATAGATGCTATTTTGTTTATAATTTATTTAAAAAATACGTGGGCATCTATCCCAATCACAAAGGATAGTTGCCCTGATTTTTTGAGGTATAGGTGCCCTTAGTGGCATCTATCTCTTCATTCACCATATACAGAGTAAGTTTATATGTATAATTTTTTTTTGTGTGTGTTATATTTTTTATGTTTTTACGTATATTTATGTTTGGATGTTTTACTGATTCTAGCAGAACTATGCCATGAAAATATAAAAGAAAGGAAGAAATGCGAGCTCGAGTATGTTCTTGTACTATAGAAAACCTACAGTCGGCTTTCGATGAGAAAGTATGATTGTGCAATGTGTATGTTGACACTTGATATGAATATTTTAGACCAACAATTAAGAATTTATGCTTTATTATATATATATATATATATATACATATATATATATATATCATGTTGAAACTTAAGAATTTATATTTTAGCTAAACAAAAGCTCTAAAAATTTAATTAGGTATAGTAATCTGTGTGATATAAAAATTATATTCTAATTATAACAATTAAATCATATAAAAAAACAAAAATTTTTCATTGCTATGGCCCATGTTTCTTGGAGACAATCGATGTTTTAGGAGTAGAACTAACCTAACCTAACCTAACATTTGGTTTGGGTTTTTCGTTTACACGGTTTAAAGGGCATCTATCCTACTCACTATTTTCATGGTGGGGCATCTATCCATATAGGTAGGCATCTATCCTCAAAAAAAAGGGTTCACGAAAAGCTAATTTCTGCTTAATCTGCATTGGCTAGGTTGAAAAAAAATAGTCATAATTCAACATAAAGGATTGAGCTAGCTACATTAATAAAAATTATTCGTATAAAAATCATATTTTTAAAATTAGGTGGCTATTTCAAAAAGTGAGGCATCTATCCCGGTTTTACCCTATAGGTCTACAAAAAGTCCGCGAAGATACCACTTTAAAGGTTAGCTGACTCGACCTATTCTCATTTCTAAAAAAATATAGGTTATGTAAAGTGTGCTAATTGGAAAGTTATTTATACGGATACAGTTTCCTTATTAAATTAAATACGCGTTCATGTACATAACGATAATCCTTTACATCTTATATTACCATAATCATTATGTAATAGCAATACTGGCTTGCGTAATGGATATGTGACGTTATGTTCATTATTAAATAAAATATCATATTCCAATACAGTACTCAATGTACTCTATATCGAGAATATTAAAGGAGCTTTAAATTAATAAAAATTATGTTATAATATAAATAATTTAATACTCTACATAATGACGATTAAAAAGAGTTTCCGAAACATGATTGAAAAAATAAACAAATAGGATATATTATTAATATATAATATATTAAATATAATATTTTTAAAATTAATTGAGATCCAAATTCGTCTCTTTTACAATGATAACATAGATATTTATCTACTTTAACACAATCTGTAACATATAAAATATTGTTTTTTATTGTTACCTACATGTATTTTTAATTGCTAAATGCCTTGGCAAAGCGTAGCAATTCCCTTTTAACCTTTAGGCAAAAAGATGATTAAATATGCCGCTGGTGGTCAAAGATAGATGAAACCAAGGTTGTTAAGCTGTTATTAAATAAACAAAAGGTTTACTACAGACTCTTAACGACTCTTTTGAAATGGTCTATATTTTTAACTTTAATTCATATAAATCGGAACTTGGACGTTTATCATTTGATATCAAAAAAAAAAAAAAAAAAATCTATAGCATTCGAATTATTCTTTTAAGAGATTTTTAATTTAATAACGATTGAAAAAAAGGATTTCATTGTAGTACTGTTACATTTCAAAAGTTAATACGTTTGGGTCAATGAAGAGAAGAGGTTCCCAAATACTGCTTGTCGTATTATACAATAAAGGCCCAAAAGATTAATTCAAATAGTATTAAATAGGTTTGACGAATAAAAGATTTCGGAAACGTTACATTTATTTAAGTTTATAAGTATAACGATACTCTTAGCAATACGTAAGGTGATCTGTGCCAGCGACAGAATCGACGCGAATGCGGCCGACAGTATGGCGCCACGCCGGAGCTCACCCTTCTCGGGGTTACTTTCAGTTCGTGAAGCGCTTTAGACTTTCTTATGTATTTACAGAAAACTCGGCAACGTGTTTCATTCGTAGATCTAAATGCAATGACACACTTTTTTATAATAATTTGATAGCTTGGGAATAAAAGGTGTAGATAAAAAATAAAATATTTTAATGAAAAAAAAAGATGTTTCAAGATGGAAGTACCTATTTTATAACTGGAAAAGTATAGAAATTGTTATAACGTATTAAAATGCAATTGTTATTACTTTCCAGAAGAGACCAGACATGTATTTGTTTATTTAAAACTTCACATTGCATATTTGTAGTATTTAATTAATGTTAAATATTTCACAATGTTCACGTCCGGTATTCGTAGCAAGCGCTTGATGTGCTTTAGTATAATATTTACTCTGTTTTGTTTGTTCTGAATGAAAAGGTCACTGCCCGCACTATGATGCGCTGTCTGAATGATTTTTTTTCCTCAGATATATTTGTACGTTTTGTCAATCAAACATTACCATTCAATACTCTTATTATTTTTTATATAATATTTTCTATTATCATAAAGATTTTGTTTGTATTTTTACATAGTACTGCTAATCAAAAAGAAGAATATGTTTTGAGATATCGAATTGCATGTATGTGTCTGTGAGTTATGGATTTTATTTATCTTTTTCCCGGTTATATTATTTACAGTTTTTGAAGTAATTTTTTGTGGTTTGAAACTAGTATACTTTGTACACCGATATATTTTGTACACCGAATATTTTGTACAGAGTTAGGGAGACAGTTATTTAACATTTCATTGTATATCAGAGATTAAATACATATTCATTAAAAACATTAAAATTATGCAACTGCAACTGATGTTTTTTATTTAATTTATAGTAATATGATCACAGAAATATAATAACATTTTAATGGAGCGCTTTTGTGATTACAAAAACATACATTTTAACATAAAGGTTAAAATTTCATCAACCAACAAATAAATTTTAAACGATAATGTCAATTGTATAATTCGTAAAATGTTGTTTTTTTTTTTCAATTTAAATGGAAATTTTGTATTACTTTGCAGTTGGTACATTTTAGAACTTTTTTATTAAATAGTAGAATCAGTTGTTCAATCTGTGATTATGGAACGATCAGCTGCTGTATAGTATTGTGTAATTAATTCTATTTGTTCAAATCTTTTGTTAACGAGTCAAGCGTAGTTTTAATCAGTGAGTCATCAATACTAATATTGTAAAGCATTTTGAATTTTGAAGGCTGTACTTAAAGTTTCGACAGATTGTAAAAGGAGTCTAAGCCAAAGCATATTACTCTGTACAGGGTTATATATTAATAAATGACTAAGATGTGTGGGTTTTGTGGCATTGTTATTCATGCAGGGCTTGTGACAATATTTATTACATTGGATCGATAGCATTGGACTCTTTTAAAATAGTAATTATTAAATATCTTGTCAATTCTACTAAGAATCTAATTTTCTAATAAGCTTCACAGTAATTATGAATAAGTAATTAATAATATTATAAGATTAGTAAAATGTCTATTTAAAAGAACGTTTCAAGCGTACCTATTCGTCAAAAGAATTTATGTTATTAAATATTTCTTAAAGATAAGATAGATTGTATTAGAACTGTGTAAACTATTTATTAAGATTATGGTAAAAATTTAACTATTACGAGTTTTAATTAGCTATCGAATTGAGTACCGTAACAATCTTAAATTTTGATTAATTTTTTTTTGCTTTAGTAGCTTTAGTGAAAGGTGATATTCAAAATAAAAAGCGGTGTTATAAAAGATCGTTTTAACAATTTACCATTTCATATGAATTCAGCTGCTGTTAAAATAACTTCGCGTACGCGCTGACTGCGGACATAGCACCCCGAAATAACAAGTGAGCTGGAGATAGAGGGGTGCAAAATGTATGAATTGTGTTAGAAAAGACGAAGTGGGTTTATTTATTTATTTGTTTTTAAATAGCATCCGTAGTACGGTCTATCAATCTCATAAATAAACTCTTATCAGTTCAGCGTGTGTTGTAGGTCTATGAAAAAAAAAAAACATTTTTTTTAAGATGACTCTTACTACCGACGCGACATTGGGTTTAAACATACTTTTCACAAAAATGTATTTCATTTGATAGTAAAAAAATTGAAATATAGAATTATGTCGACGATTTGTTGAAGGAATTAAAACAGCTAGTTACGCTTACTAAAGTCTAGAAAGTCTTCAACTAGTATGTGATGTCAGTGATGACATACGGATCCGAAACTTGGTCGCTAAATATGGGCCTCATAAGAAGGCTCAAAGTCGCTCAGCGGGTGACGGAGAGGGCAACGCTCGGATTTCCCTACGTGATCGAGTCAGAAATGAGAATATCTGTAGGAGAACCAGGGTAACCGACATTGCTCGAAAGATCGCACAGTTGAAATGGCAATGGGCAGGCCATATAGCTCGAAGAACAGATGGCCGATGGGGCGGAAAGGTTCTCGAGTGGCGACCGCGTACCGGGCGCCGTAGCGTTGGCAGGCCCCCCACGAGGTGGACCGACGATCTGGTCAGGGTTGCGGGAAGCCGCTGGATGCGTGCTACGCAGGACCGATCGTCATGGAAAGCATTAGGGGAGGCTTATGCTCAGCAGTGGGCATCCGTGAGCTGGTATGATGATGATGACGCTTACTAAGTCTTTTACTTTATTTCATAAATTAATTTACACGAAAAGTTATGTACCTGAAATACAAGGCAGACAAGTGACGACACTTAGAGGTGATGCTGGTTGCATCCTCCGTTGCTTGTATGAACGTTTTAATTCTTGAGTCTGTTACGATAATTAACATAAAGAGACTTGTCTAAGTAGTATTTTGACGATATTTTTATTTACGTAATTTATTTTTATATTATATTAGCACTATCTTTTATGATAAATATGTTAATATTTATATATAAGAGTAGTATAATAAGAGTAAGTTTCTTGAAGTAGGTGAAACTTTCCGTCAGCAATGTTGATTCATACTACTTTTAATATAGTTTTTGAGTCAGCTTCTTAATATATTAGTCTGCGTAAAAGATTTGCTGACATAAGACAGAACGACGAGCAAGTTCCCCCTTGTGAATCCCCCGCACATTGTACTCCCACACAAAAATCAAATTGCACGGGTAGTTTAACTTAGTGGTTCATACTTAAATGTATTTATCTGTAAACACACACACACAACTTTAGTTCGTAATTTGAAGCATGCAATGTTGAAAATAATACGCCGCAACGCTTGAAAATTAAAATGTAAATAAAAAAGGCATGGGCACTCAAGAGCCTATGGATGTTAAAATTTAAATATAAAAAAAACACACACACACACACACACACAGTATGTGTGTGTATTTGTGTGTACAAATATAAACACCATATCCGGTGTGGTATTCTTTATCAATTATGCATGTGTGTATATTAAATCAAATATATATATTATATTGTTGTTTGTTAATCTATTATAATGTTATTTATTAATTAGTGATCAGGCGCTGTACTGTATACTACACAAATGTTTAATCAATGTTTGTATTTGACTAAGCCTGCACACTAATTCAAATCACTAGCAATTATGACTTAATTTGACAAGATACTGAAATTTTGATGAAATGCTTATTAATGGTTAATGCTATAAAACACTATTTTCTATACAATAAAGTGAATAATGTAACGAAAATTTATTTATTCTTTTCTATATAAAATAAAACACTTTTATCTCGTCAAAATTCTACTCATAATTTATTAAAAATATATATATTTTTTTTTTAGTACGGTAACTTGTGAATAAATACCGTTTATTTTATCTCAAAATGCTTAGTTGATTTCGATTATAAAAAAAAAAAAAAACTTCTTTGATCACGTAAATAATTTTCTTTTTTTTAAATATTAAACATCAGAAGTTTTTGTTATTTAATTTTTTATAACAATAAATCGGTGTTTATTTTTGATATATCATTTTCATACTATTTAGACAAATGAGACAGTCGTTTTGATAACACGTATGCGCTCTCGGCAGAATCCCGGCAAGCCAGTCTCTCTCCAACCATCGCTGTAGCAAGCGCTTTCTACGAGACAAGGCGGCTACTACAAACTACGTCGCGCTACGAAACAGTGTCAGTTGATCATCCGTTGCTTATATTTTATTTCATACATACATATCATATTGGTGGAAATATTATACAAGTGTATTATATATTAGTGGCGTGTGATAAAGATTAGTTGAGGAGTTATTCGAATTTTTTAGGAGATATGAGTTTGAAACATAGTCGACGTTCCACGGGGATTTTATTGCTGGTCGTACTTCTAACGAAAGGTATCATAATTTGAATTTTAATCGTTTTATTTATAAGTTAAGTAAAATTATGCATTATAAGAATATATAAATGGTTTCTTTTAACACTTTATATAAATAAAATTTTATTTCAAAATAATACTAAAAAACAAAATTTGGTTAAACTGGGATACAGTTTAATACGCACTTTTCAGGGATTTTTAACTACTAAAATAATAAAATGAAATTATGTATGAAACTAAATTCTAAAGTATGAAAAAAAGAAACAGAATAAAACTGATTTTATTTCGATAGGAAAGTTCTTAAGCGTTTCTAATAAGCCGTAGCTTTCCATACAATCACACAATTAGTCGTCAAATTAACTGCTTCAAAATTTTTTTTTGATTAATATGTATACAACATACGCGAATAACGACAGTAATTCAAATCAGAATACTATTTGAGTAGACAAAAGCTCTCTACTCTAGACCCAGAACTAGACAGGCTACAAAAATATTTTCTTTTTCGTGGGGAAAATCCATCATGGATACCTGGTGTGTGGACATAATTATGTCAGACTCCTACTGACTAAAAACCACCACGTGTGAGCAGTCGTCCGCCTGGGTGGGGCGAGATGGGGTCGCGCTAGCATTCGCCACCTAGTTTGCTTAGCTACTGTTCTAGGCAAAACTAGCTAAGAACTAAATCCACATACAGCCTTTATAAATCGTAGATGTACATAAAACAGGAAAAAAGTTCTTTACTGCGATAAAATGTTACGGTATAAATTACGAGTAGTTGGCTTTTTTGTTTAAATTTTCTTTCTACCTTCGTTTATGTATGCAGTTATTGTGCTGGAAAAAAATTTAATACAGCATATGGATTTAGAAACTAAGCTTATCTTATTATGACTAATAGCGATAAAATAAAAGACTATATAAAATGAATGGTGTAATTGCGTGTTTAACAGCTTAAAAAGAAGCGGTGTCGTTTCTGAGTAGTGTATGTAGCACGTGCCTTTCATACTAACTTGGGTTACATTACAATTTTTAACAAACGTTAAATAGAAACGAAACGAATTTTTCTGAGGGTTTTCAATGCTCGCAGCTATTTATGAGCCAATATACGTAGAATATACGGTTATGTAGAATTTAAGACGTTCGCCCATAGAAAAAAAGTAAAATAAATTAACGGGGGGAACGGGGATAGGTATTCCAAGTTACGCTTTTAGTTACTTTTTACTGAACATCCTTCCCATACTTCGTGAATGGCAAGGAATTATTTTTACCGTTCTTAGTCTTAGTAATCAGTATGTAAAGTTTATAATGTGCAATTTCTTCGGCAGATGTTCTGCTACACATTCCAGGTATGTAGGTAAATTCATTCGGAACATATCTGCTCTGCAATCCCTTGTCCCAAAGGATGAGCATCGTCCTAATTGGTAAATGTCGATCGCGTAAGTAACCGATGTCATTTCGACCTTTTAATTAATACAACATTCTTAATTTTTGATATTAATTTATACAAAGTAACAAAGTACGAGTAAGATAGAATGTAAGCCAGATCTACTGGTGAGGATTAGGGGTAGCGTCGGCTCCGTGTTTGCGATGCTTCCGGTGTTGTAGGCCTCTATAAGCTACGGTCAACGTTTACTAATCAGGTTGACCGTACACTCGTTTGGGTTATTAGTCTTACGAGTGTTATGAAAAACAGTTACAATTAATGTATTTTTGTCAATGTTACATTTAAATAATCTATACCATCTATAGAAGTCGTTTCATTTCACAGCGTTTCCTGAAAGCTACAAATAGGATATACGATTATCCGAGGCATATACCTTGTTTGCATTAGCTTATTATTTTATAGATTACACATAAATTTACCTTCATTAATATACATGAAAAATTATTCTTACAATTACAATGTTTCCTGAATTTTTGTAGATTAATTTTTGATTCACAGCGCCAATACGGCCTGAATTATATAACTTGGTTCAAAGCAATTCAAGCTTTCATATTTTAAATAATTGTATATTTATACTAAGAGTGCTTAAAGCTTAATAACCTGCTGCTTTAGGATTTTACTAAGAATTCTCATTTTGTAGACTTTCGTCAAAATAATTGGCGTATTAATTTATATTTAATTAAACTCCATGGTAATTACTTTGTGAGGATTTGAAATAGAGCTTATATAAATATACAAAAAAAGCTGCTGGTATACGTGGTTATGGTACACCAGGAAATATCTTACTTAAAATTTGGTGCAGCACCACTAGAGAAGTACCTAAAAAACTCCTTCATTTTATTCCTATAGTGACCAAGTTCTGGCTTGTACTGTGTTTACAGTGGGGTTAGTATAAATAATGTTTCTAATGTCGCAGGCGTCCATTTGATGCCGTAGCTACTTGTCATTGGGTGAACCATATATGTTTATTTGTCAACCTAATAGTATATAAATAGAAACCTTGATTTGAGGTTAATAATTTATCAGGAGTATAAATTTTACAAATACCGTACCTAATTTGAAAGATATCTACTAGTAGGTGGGCATGGCGTAATAAAATACTGTCATTGTATTAAGAGACCATTTGATAAAAAAAGTTTTCCATATAATTTTCTAAGAATAGCAAGCAATACTATTATATTATTGTTTGCTATTTTTAGAAAAATCAAGAGTCTTAACGCATGTTCTAAACACCGGTAGAAGCAATGGCCAAATATGAAAGTCATAGTGGCTTTGACAAATACCAGGTATCAAAAGCACTAGGAGACAAACTTCATATTTGCTGGCTATTGCTTCTAACGGTATTGGAAGCATGCACTGTGAAAATTTCAGCTTTTATAAAATGACGAAGGTCCTGGCTCTCGCGGGCTTTTGGGATTATAATAATATTATAATATTTATAACTTTTAATTATTTTTTTAGTAATTCGTAGCCTGTGCGGCCAGAAAGAGTGTAATCTCAGCGTGGGAATTTGCCTATTTACAAATTTTTTATTATATTACCTTACTTTAAAATAGAACGACGTATACTTATACTACTAAAGTGTTTCGTGCTAAAACGGTAAAAGAGAATTCTTTAGGCATAACTTTGGTATTTGTCAACATGTTCATCTTAATATCACAACATAAAAGAGTGATTGTAAATAAAGTGATATAATTAAATTAATAGTCATTAAAACAGTGCCAAAATGGAGGGATGAAATTTGAAATTGAGAAAAATACTGTTCTTATTATTGTTGTGAATAAGGAAAAACAATAATCTATAACTATTAATATATGTATTAACAGACAATTCAAATAATTATAAGAAATATATAAATTTCATCTGATTAAAATAAACATGTATACTTATAATAATAATAATAATAATAATATATTCTTTATTGTACACCAAAATATAAACAAACAGTAGTAATTACAAAATAAAAGATGTACAAAGGCGATCTTATCGCTGAAGAGCGATTTCTTCCAGATAACCTTTGGGCACAGGACATGATATAGTAGTGACGGATAGGAAGTGTACAATATTCTTAAGGATGAATAAAAATAGTGTGTGTTAGTGTAGTTTTACGTTGTTTTTCTTATATTCATTATAATATATTTTCTAAGTATGATATTTGTTTGCAACAAATCAATTACGGATTAATTACAGTTGTCGATATAGCTAGATGAATATATTTCAGCTGCTTCCTTAGTATAATGTCTTTTGGCATTGCTACGGTGCAACAGGCTGATATTATTGCTATTTTCACTAAGCTGAAAAGGGTTTTCGTTATCTATAATATATATCTATAATCTATAATCTTCTATATCTTCTATAATCTATAATCTATAATCTATAATATATATAAAGGCGAAAGGTCACTCACTGATCACGAAATCTCCGAAACTATAACACCTACAAACTTGAAATTAGGCAGAAAGGCTCTTTATAGGACGTAGACATCCGTTAAGAACGGATTTTACGAAACTCGACCCCTAAAGGGCTAAAACGGGGGGTTGGAAGTTTGTATGAAAGTCCTATGTTTTAGAAGTAAAAGCCTTGAAATTTAAAATGTATGCTCTATAGATGATGAGAAGGCGTCCAAATAATGTATCTTTAGAAATCAACCCCTTTTTGGGGTTAAAACGGGGATGGTAGGTTGACTCACTGATCACGAAATCTCCGAAACTATAACACCTGCAAACTTGAAATTTGGCAGGTAGGTTCCTTATAGGACGTAGACATCTGCTAAGAACGGATTTTATGATACTCGACCTCTAAGGGGGTAAAACGGGGGTTGGAAGTTTGTATGAAAGTCCTATGTTTTTGAAGTAAGAGATTTGAAATTTAAAATGTATGCTCTATAGATGGTGAGAAAGTGTCCAAATAATGTATCTTTAGAAATCAACCCCTTTTTGGGGTTAAAACGGGGGATGGTACGTTGACTCACTGATCACGAAATCTCCGAAACTATAACAGCTACAAACTTGAAATTTTGTAGATAGGTTCCTTATAGGGCGTAAAGACCCCTAAGGGGGTAAAACGGGGGGTGGAAGTTTGTATGAAAGTCCTATGTTTTAGGAGTAAAAGAAATTTAAAATGTATGCTCTATAGATAGCGAGAAGGTGTCCAAATAATGCATCGTAATCTATATATATAAAAGAGAAAGGTCACTGACTCACTCATCACGAGAACTTAATAACCGCTGGATGGTCCGGTCCATCCATCCAGGATGGACAAAGATGAGGCAGGGAGGTAGATTATAGTTAGTTGACGTCCGCTAAGAACGGATTTTGCGATATTCTACCGCTAAGAGGGTTTAATTAGGGTTGATAGTTTGTATGAAACATATACAGCCTGAAAATAAAACTAAAAATGTGGTGTATAGAGAGGTTTTATAAAAATAACTATTAAATTATACTAAATTGTGCCTTTTAAAAAGTTACTCAGTTTGATAAGCATTTCAAGTGACTGAAATAAAAAAATAATTTGCGTTAAACATCTTAATAGTAATGCATATCTTCATAACCACGCGGACGTAGTCGCAGGCGACAGTTAGTGTATTATAAAACAAAGTCCCCAAAAGTATATGTGAAAGATTCCTTCAAAATCTACTGAACGGATGTTCATGCGATTTCACCAATGGAGAGAGGGCTTGGAGAGAAAGGTTTACGGAACGGCTAAGCCGATTTCGATAATAGTTTCACTGGAAGTTTGCCGGGAAAACTTTGTGACACACTGATTTCTACGCGGGCGAAGCCGCGGGCACTGCTAGTACTTATATACAATGGCATGTAAAGAGTTTTTAAAGTGTAAATTAAAAAGATCAGTCATAGAGAACCTTTGCATTGAGTATATTTATGAAAATATAATGTATATACGTAAAAAAAATGCATTTGTTTGTTAGCTAACATCCCTTAAATAATGTAACACCCAGGAACGGCCACAAACTAACATTGCTCAGTACCAGCTTAGAAAATAAAGTCGTTTCTTAAGAGGAATGTATATTTTAATATATAATAAGATTTCGGCTGCAGCTCAATCCCTGCCTTTACAGAGGTTGAAAAAGAAAATAGCCGATGACATAGTAGAAAGTTAACGTCTTCCGAGATACTAGAAATTAGAGTACCTAAAGTAATAAATATTGTCATTAACTTAAGATTATTGCAAAGCATTGGGTAAATTACCCAAGCTTGTAATGTGCCATCATGGAAAATATTTAATACTTAATAAGCTATTTTCATTATTTTCAATCATAACAATGACTATAAATGAAACGGCACACAAAATTTTGAAAACAGTTTTATTTTAAATAGTTAATTATAAATAATGATTTTTACTATTCTTTTAACTATACATATGTAATACAAAATAATAAACAGGTGCTTGGAACATACGCTTGCCTACCCGAAGAGCCTCCGTGAAAATGGACTTTCTCAAGCACTTTTGATTAAGAATTTAATTTTAGACGAATGATAGAATATTAAATCATTTTATAAGCAGCTATTAAGAAAATATTATAACCATAAAGCAACAAACTCAGCTTCATTATTAGCCTTAAACAATTTAGTAGCTTAGAAAAGAATCATTGTTTTTTGAATTATCTATTTTTACATACGAATTAGATATTAATAATAGTTAAGAACATAATATAATAAATTAATAATTGAGGCAATCAACGTTAGTGAAACTATAATTGATCAAATTAGTTTCGAGTTGATGACATTCAAACAATAATAGGAGTTTTACAAATATAAACGGCGACACTTTCCGCGTTGAAATAATATTGATTTATTTTATACTTTATGTACACTACAAATATGTTACAAACAAAGCATAAAAACAGATAGTGAAGTACAGTGGGCGGAATTATGGGTAATTAGTCATTTCTGCCAGACAACCCAGGTTATATACATTGACAAAATAATATAAGAATTGACATAATATACAAATTCACAAAATAAATAAACAAAATAAAATAATAGTTGCAATTGCAGAAAATATCATATTTATAAACAGTTTAACTGTTAGTGAAATTACAATTCCTCAATATCTTAAACCGAAAACGTTGAATAGATGTCATAAATCAAACAAAACAATCGAATATAAAATAAATTTAAGGAAACAATCAAACTATATATTTTATCTGCTTAGCTAGGATGTAACAGTTGGTTTATTTATTTATAGAATCACCAATGCTACATAAAATATAATAATTAACAGTAATATAACTAAGTGCCAGCACAATTACAGGTGACGACAACATGCATGTTTCATTCCGTATTAACCACAATCAATTTCTGATCTATTGAAATCGTATGTGTCTTGTGTATATATTAAATCTTATAATATAGTTGGAAATGTTTAAAGTCAACTATCAAATTATTCCACTAATAAATTACAAACATTCTTTTTTTTAATGTACAGTTGTGTTTAGGCAATTTTAAAAACGTATTTGCATCATAATAATCGATAGATTTTGTATGTATGTATTTATATGTATATGTATATGTGTTTAAGTAAATATATTTACACGTTTGTGTTACAATTTCTACACCTACACCTAATGAATGAGGGTAGGTGACTATCGAATGATGTGCTAGGTCGCGTGATCCTTGCATCTGTTGTTTATAAATTCTTTGCTAATTGCGTACGGCGGCGTAGGTGACGACATATTTAAATGTGTTTATTTAAGTATATTTAGACGCTTGTGTCTCACTTTAAGTGGTATATCACAATTTGTACACCTACACCAACACAATACCATCTCCTCTGCCCCTAAGTGGCCTGGAAGAGATCGATTTTCAGCGATAAGGCCGCCCTTTGTACCTTAAGATACTTTATTAAAATCAATATGATATGTTTTCTTTCTGTTTAGGTGTACAATAAAGTGTTTTGTTATGTTATATTATTTTATGTTAGTAATCTGTTGACCCTCACGTCCTAAGCAGCCTATAAATTTTACCCAATAGTTAAATTTGTTTGTAAAATAATATAACGATAATTGTGTTTGCAGGCAAACGAAAAAAAAACCGAATTCAACTATATCGACAAGTAATACAACGTAGGTAGATGAAAAAATAGTCAAGTAAATACGCATTATCAAAGATTACTCTAAAAATTGTAATCAGATCTCGATGAAATTTAAATGTGACCACATGATAAACATCGGCCTTCGATTAAATTAAAAATCATCAAAATCGGTACACCCAGTAAAAAAGTTCTGCAGATTTTTGAGAGTTTCCCTCAATTTCTCTGAGATCCCTTCATCAGATCCTGGTTTCCTTATCATGGTACCACACCAAGGATATCTTCTTTCCAACAAAAAAAGAATGATCAAAATCGGTTCATAAACGGCAAAGTTATCCCCGAGCATACATATATATGTACGGTCGAATTGAGTAACCTCCTCCTTTTTTGAAGTCGATTAATCAAAAGCGGATAAATTTTAATGAAGCTAATTAAAATGAATTAATTCTGGTATTTTATCATAATATTTTTAATAGGATAAAAGAGACATCATACGATAAAGTTAGATTTTAATAATAATTTTTTAATTTACTTTCTCACGGAAACTTACATATAGTTGAACGTCTCAAGAGACTGTAGAAACTCACACATACACACTCACGTTCACTCATACATAAACATAATGATATATTATAATAATTTTCATTCGTAAGCTAACTGTTCGAAAGTGCTTTTAAAGCCTTTTTGTACATATTCCATATTTGAAAACACAAAGTGACCATTGAAAGTAATGAAAATGCAGTGAAAAGTGGTCTATATATTTTATTTATTTTGCACTATTATTGTGTTTGTTAGCAAACGAAAAAAAAAAAAACGATTATTCTAGGCAAGATTATTTCTTCGATTTATTTAGGCATCCATCATCAGATCTTTGTTTCCTTATCATGGTGACACTCTTGAGATATCTCTTTTCCAACAAAAAGAGAATTATCAAAATCGGTTCATAAACGACGAAGTTATCGCCAAACGTACATGAAATATATATATATATATTCGGTTGAATTGAGTAACCTACTCCTGTTTTGAAGGCAGTTAGTAAATACGAATTATTAGGGATATATATCGATTTATCGATTCAATTTCAACAGCACAACGTGACAAGCACTATCTTTTGATAAAAAAAAAAAACATCAAATGTCCCCATAAAAAGTTATGAGTAACAGCCTCCTTTTTTAAGTCGATTAATAAGAAAAGGAACAAAAATGTTAATTTTAACGCGTTGTTCTCAGAATTCGGACTCGGCGTGGTCTGATTCTAAAAATCCTTTTCTTTTAGAAAGCCAGCTTATTAAAGCACGCCTTAATATATCTCTCAAACAAAAACAGCTTTGTTACTTAGGACTGGGTATAATCAACTCTGCCTTGAAAGTAACAGTTTATTACAGCTCTTTGCATATTTTTTTTACGTCGGGTCATAAAAAATTACGAAAGAAAACGGAAATTTTCTAAAAAGTTCGTATATTCTAGGGGTTTTTTGTTTTGTTTTACTGTTTACCAATCGGAAAAAGTCTGAAGTTTATTTTTTATAGTTCTTACTTATTAGTATTGGTTAAATATACTTGCATAGAATTGGTGGTAGGTATATCCATTTGATACAGGCCGAAGACGGGCAGCAGCGTCTTCGGTGCGACAAAGCCAGCCCTGCGGTCACTACCCGCCTGCCCAGCGTGGTGACTATGGGCAAAACACATGAGTTGGCACGAACTTGTGGAGGCCTGTGTCCAGCAGTTGACTGTGATAGGCTGAAATGAAAAATGATGATATCCATTTGATGATTATCTTTTTAATCATAAGCTAGTACTTGTCACGTGGTTTCATTTAAATTTGACCGAGTTCTGATGAGTACTTAATAATCTTTAATAACACGTATTTATTTTGTCTTTTTTTTCATCTATCTACTTTGTATTAATTGTCTATTGAAGTCTGTTTTTTTTCTTTTGCGAGCAAGCACAATTCATTATAAGAATAAAAATATCATATCATTTGCATATTATTTCCCGTTTTATCTCAGTCCTTATACGATGTTTATAAATAATTCATTGCAGTAGTTATATCAATCATTATTATTACGTATATTAATATTAAAGAATAGTTAGAATAGGTCATAAATTTATCTACTAATAATAGGTCATAAATTTGTCTACTAATAGTAGGGTTAGTTTTGCGACAGTAATTGCGATAACAGGTAGGTGAATCGAGTATTGTTGCTTTACTTTACGTGGTCATCATTTACACTTTTTTTTTTTTTTTAAATAAGTAAATATTTACACAATACACACACGGTCGTCTGTTCCTAAAGTAAGCAACTTAATGCTTGTGCTGTAGGTAACAGCCGACTGGTATATAGCTACATTTTTTTTTTCGATAAACATACTTATAAATAATACATATATAAATAAATATTAATATTACACGCAGACTCGGGGTGGGAATCGAACCCACAACCCTCGGAGCAGAAAGCAGGGTCACTACAAACTGCGCCATATCTGTAAATAACATTAAAAAAAAAATGAATCAAATGGTCTCTACATGTGTTAGTTAACGTTGTCTTTTGAAAACAACATAGTAGTCTAGGTTCAAAGGCCTTAAAATATTTATTTTTAATTTACATATTTTTATTAAAAAGAAATAAGAGTTCAAAGAATATTTTTTTGCTTACAGGTACGCTATCCCTCCGGAACGTGTATATGGTAATTCCTGAAGCAGTGGAGCGGGGAAAGACAGCGGTAATCAAGTGTATGTACGATTTAGAGAACGAAGAATTGTACCAGGTGAAGTGGTACCGCGGCGATCATGAGTTTTGTCGCTACGCGCCTAAAGATGTGCCACCGCTCAAAATATTTCCTTTACGTGGGATCGAAGTCGATGTAAGTGGATATATATTTTAATTTCATTTTTTGTCCCCATGTAGGTATATGCGTTTAATTGAGTAATCTTTCCTAATGCTACACAAACTGTACAGGAAGGCTAGTCATTTGGTATACTACAACGAATATTATCCAGTTAGTCTAACTTGAACAGCGATGTTGCTGAGTAGCGCCTACCTTGAAATAAAAAATAAAATAAAAATAAAAATTGCATGTTTTTAGAATAAAAAAGGACATGGGTTCATAAGCCCGTGGATGTATATCACTTGTATACAAAAAAAAACATATATTATCGTGTAGTGTTAGCGGTTGAAGGCTTTGCAAATAATACTCACGTATCAATCGCCACTTTTAAACGGTTTTATTTGTATTTATTTTCTAGATCGTTACATATTTACATATGATTAAATTCAAATCAATATATTTTTCTTTTTAACAGAAATAATCTTTCACTACTCATTCCACATTCGTCTCTTCCCAGTCCATATTTTTCCTTTTTAATCTCATTTCTACCCACAAAATAATACTCATATATTTTTTAAAAAGTGTTGCAATAGTATAAATTTAATAAATATTCAAAACAATATTTGTAACAGTAGTAAATTAATTAGAATATAAAATTAAACCCATATTAAAGTAGTGTGGATACACAGTTCCACTACCACCTTGGAACCTAAAAAGCAGATCGATGGCAGGATAACCATCCTACCGCTGGTTTTGAAATACACAGGCCTAAGATGGGCAGCAGCGTCTTCGATGCGACAAAGCCAGCTCTGCGGTCACCAAGCCGCCTGCCCCGCGTGGTGACTATAGGCAACACACATGAGTTCACGCATATTCTGCGCGAACTTGTGGAGGCCTAAGTGATGACTAATGATAGAAAAATATATTAAAGAGCCTTATTCTTATAAGGAAAATTAGAGTTTATTTATAACTAGCTGACCCCGCAAACGTTGTTTTGCTATATATGTTACTAATCCCATTAATCCCCCCCCCCCCCTTATAACTTAGGAGTATGAAAAATAGATGTTAGCCGATTCTCAGACCTACCCAATATACACACAAATTTCATAAAAATTGATCGAGCCGTTTCGAAGGAGTATATTAAATAACATTGTGACACGAGAATTTTATATATAAGATGGTGTTCTTTCATAATTGAAAATTATACCAAAAAAGTGTACCAATAACTAAATCAAGAATTATAATGTAGTAATAAGCCAAGCGTCAGCAACATCTGATATTAAAAACTTATCAACGTAATATCTAAAGTAACAAATTTATTTTTCTTTAATAATGAATACCAACATTATTTGGCAAACTATTATGTAGCCGAACAAAGAGAATACTTGTAGATGTAATTGAAGTCGGATTTTTTTCGTTTGCGATCAAACACAATAATATATCATTCATTTTTTACATTTCGACTGAAAACTTTAATTTGTTAACGTTGTTTCTCTTTATTTTTTTAAAGCAATAGTCTCACTTATTTTATTAGTGAATTAAAATTTTCAGTTTAAAATTTAATAATAGGAAGTTTAAGACTGAGCTTCGTTCGGGTTTTAGCGCCATCTGTTATCCGACAAGAGTAAAGCATTTTAAAGTTAATGGTTACATCCTTATATTTTAATCTTAAAGACTATGTTACTTAATAATGACTATTTTTATTTTATTCATATCTATCGTTTTTAATCTTATTATCTATTGTTTTTAATAATATGTCCTTATTGAATTAATTTAAGTGAAGGTCAATACCAAAATATGATATAAATTTATTGCTTATTTTTCTGTATTAGTACGTTTAATGATTTCCAATATTAGTTACAACATTCTTTACTCGTTTTGATAATTTAATATCATAAACATTATGCGTAGTACATTTAATCAAAGAAATCTTTCGAATTCACATTTTTTAAAATAAACGATTAGTTTATCTAAAAAAATCTGAAATACGCGTAGTTACGTATCTGTATCACAAATTCATTTTATTTTTATAAACGCCTCACACTCAACGGTCCTTAATACGATTTACTCGTGTGTCGGAGGCCGGAATCACGGTAGACATCGAACATCGTGCAGGCATCGAACCCGTAAACGGCAGTGCAACGCCAGGCCAGTGCTTTAACCTCTGCACTAACACGTTGTCAAATTTGATTTGTTTTGTGAAACTATCCAAGTTCTACTATTTTATTATAACAATAAATATTTGAGATTTTTTTTATACAACTAAGTCGGTAAACAAGTGAACCATTCACTTGATGGCAAGCGATTACCGCAACTTATAGACGTCTGCCACACCAGAAGCATCACAAACGCGTTGCCGACGCTACCTTTTCCCCCACAGGAGCTCTAGTTACCCACCACAGGAACACAACACTGCATGAGAGCAGTTTTATTTAGCTGTGATCTTCATACACGTTGATAATGCTCATTACAGCGAAATAAATAAAATGAACATAGGTAATAATTAGTTACCTCTTCTTTTTTTTTTAATGTCACTAGGTCGGCAAACAAGCGTACGGCTCACCTGATGGTAAGAGATTACCGTAGTTTATAGACACATGCAACACCAGAAGCATCGCAAGCGCGTTGCCGACCCAATCCCCAATCCCCCCAGGAGCTCTGCCTCATTTTCGTTTTATCATTTAATAAGTAGCTTAAGCGTTAATAAAGCAGAGTCAAAGTTAAAAATTAAGCACTTACTACTTTATTAATACAAATCGTAACTACGGTCATTTAGGATGAACATATTCTGAGGTGCAATATATCAAGCACATAACTGAAAGCTCGTGACAGCTGACCTAAATATAAATAGGAGCATATCTGCGTCGCACGTGCCTTTATCAGAATGTACGTAGACTTGTACTTAATCATAGTTTACATAATTTTTCGATACTATTTGATGGAAATTTTGTCATCTCTATGCCTCAGCATAAACTTAGCATAATGTTCTTTAATGCTGTTATTGTGTAAATCGACCTCTTACCTAAGTAAATACAAGAGACATTTTATTATATTTCATTTTTTCGAAAATTAACAATCGAAATATCGAGAGCCAGTTGTGTGGCTCCATTATTTTTTTAAATTTATCTCGAATAATGCGTATTTAATTGATTATTTTTTCGACGACCTACGTCGTATTACTTGTCGATGTCAATTAAAGTCGGCTTTGTTTTGTTTGCGAGCAAACACAATATACGTCTAGGAAATAATTCTTAATTGAACATCGTGTGATAACAGGTAATATACATACAATATTTCTGTTTTCTTAATGAATGAAATTATGTATTTATTCAACTATTAAGATTTATAAATCAGCAGCTTAATAAATTGTAATTTCTCAATATGTCTGTGCAAGCAGCAGAAAAATAATTAGTTATTAACCTTATTTTAACAACAAACTTTAAGACTTATTAAGAAAAAAATAAGACGAGAAACGGAACGTACGTATTGTTCAAGTACTTCTGTGATTCAAGATCGTTTATTTTTGTTCGTAGATGTGTAATTCTATCCTTATAAGCGTACTTATGTAATAATTAGCAGGATTCTCATATTACTCTCATTTATTAAAAACGTGCTTTCTGTCTTGGTTCAAAAATAGTGTTATTATAAATTACCCTACGCATGTAGCATTGTAATTTTAATAAATAAATCAGATCAAATTTTCTTCTTCTAGTATATTTCACTATTTAAGTAAAATTTATCTTGGCAAATATTGATCTTGGCAAATTGATTGTTTTAGTTAATTAACTAGCTGATCTAAGTATATAAGTTTCCTCCGGGGCGAGGTGGCGAATGCTAGCGCAATTCATTTTCGCCCCACCCAGGCGGGCGACTGCTCACACGTGGTGGTTTTTTAGTCAGTAGGAGTCTGACATAACCCTCTGGCGCCCCCGCGCCGGAGGGCATCCATGATGGATTTTCCCCACGTAAAAAAAGTATATTTAAAGTTTCCTACCTTGTTAATTGTCAAACGCATGACGATTAAATTATCATTACGCTTGCTGAAATTTTTCTATTTTCTGGGCAATTTTTTAAATTTTGTTACATAGACTCAAAAAAAGTTTTAGTAAGCTTAAAATTATGAATAAAATTGGTAAATCTATTCTCAAGTTATGTCGTGACCAACGGAAATGCGGATTCATTTTTATATACAAAGAAGGTAATGAAGTATTTTCTTTCCTTGTACATTATTATCTTTACAAAACTCTGTCTCTTGTATATACTGTCAGGATAATGATCTGGTTGCGCCACGTGTACAAATATCACTTTTCGACAAACACATTCTGACTCGACAAACAATAGCTGTTCCATTTCCACGTAGAGCTACTGATGTAATCGAATATGCTTTCTATTACCAACGTTATCAAACACTCTAGTTTTTAAATCCTTTCCCATTACATGAACACGACTATACCATTATTTTTATTGTTTATAGAATTACAAATTAACCGGAAAAATGTACGTATGCGCATAGCTGAAGACTGTATCAAATTGGGTAATTATTTCTCATCAAATTGGGTTTATTTTTATCAGGATATTATTTATATATAAAAGAAAATAAAAAAAAAACACCTAGCTATAAATACACTGCACTATCTTTTAATGTAACTAAAATTTTAACTGGATATTTCTGGTTAACAAAGATATTTAGGAAAAAACTAATTTTATGGGAGTCTTTATGGAAATCAAATAAAAATCAAAAATTACTTTATTTGAGTAGGCTTAAGCCTACGCACTTTTAAATTGTTATTTTATAAATTAAAATTATATTTATTTTAGTTATTTATTATGGTTAAAAGTAAAGCTACCACCGATTTGTACCGCTTGCCACCCGCTACCGCAAATCTCGCAATGCATTTCAGAAAAAAATGCACTTGTCGTCCGATATAATATAATAAAAGTCTATGACGACGAATACAATTCTAAAATAGAATCACTCTAAGTTCTACGCACTACATTCCTTATTACAAAAGAAAAATGGTGTAATGGAACTGTGAAATCTTTAATTATTTTCAAATTTAGTCTTGATTTTATCAAATGAAAATAAGCAAAGATCAAAAAACAACTGAAAGAAAAACTAATTAATTCTATAATATCTATATCTGCATCATCAAGAGATTTCATTAAAAAAATATGGGAATGTAAAGTTTAAGTAAATTTTTATTCTTCAAAACCTCATTATCCGAAGATAATTGAATCCGTACATATTTTGATCAATAAATGAAATATTTAATTAATAAGAAATGAGTATTACGTATATGTCGATCATCAACACATTAATCTTCCATGTTAATTCATCCCGCGCTGTTTTTAATTTAAACTTACATAAGATAATTCAAAAATAATTATATTATCTGTGCGTAATTGGCGAAAAAGATAAATAAGTTCGTCCCAAATAAGCTTTATTATTTTGAAAAGATGTTCACGAAATGAAAGCTTCGACTTTAATAGCAATGATACTAATGTCATACTATAAGCATAGTTAATATCAAAATAAAAGTTTTATTTCATGATGAAATTTTATACATTAATGTTAGTAGTTAATTTTAAAATTAGCTGCAAAATTTCATTTCGAGTCTAGTTTGAATGCAAATGTTATTTACACTTGAATGAAAAAAATGTGAGTATAATACGCAAGACCAACCTAAAATCTGAGAGAGTTCATGGTTTTCGAGTAAAGATTAATTTTAAAATATTATATATAAAATCGTGTCACAATGTTAGTTACAATACTGTCCTGTGCATAGTGTATATCGGGTAGGTCTGAGAATCGGCCATCATCTGTTTTTCATAACCTAAGTTATAAGGGGGCTAATAACATAAATATAACAAAACAACGTTTGCGAGGTTAGGTAGTAATTTTGTAATACGTAACGGCAAACAAGCGTACGGCTCATCTAATACTAAGCGGCTACCATAACCTAATAGGCGTCAGCAAAGCCAAAAGCATTGTATGTGTGTCACCGACCTGACCCTCTAAGTGCTCGGACCACCTTATTTACCACAGGGACACAATACTACTTTTTAAAAAAAAAAAAAGAAGAGAAGAGAAAGCAGTTTTATTAAGCCGTGATTTTCTGTAAGCTTTAGATACTTTTACAGATTTTGAGCTTGACTTATACAGATATATATATCTACTGTGCCCAAAATCACAAATATCTGTTGGCACAAATATTAGCTATATAAATACATATGTATATGGAATAATAAATAACCCAATTTAAATAAAAAAACTCTTTATTCAAGCATGCTTCAGAATTTTCAAATCGTCATTATAAAAATTAAAATTACAATAGTTTTAATTAAATAAATAATTACAGTTAACAGTGAAGCTACCACCGATTTGGAACGTAGAGAAGAATCGGCAAGAAACTCCGCAGTTACTCTTTTGAAAATAATATATAAACTGTGTTTTAGTAAAAAAACTAGTAATATCTCGGATAAAATACAGAGCAACTAAATTCATATTATAACTTTATCATTAAGACTCGTACCTACCGAATAATGAGTTTTAGCTATTAAATTCTTTTTAATATTTTTTTTTTTAATATTTAATTGCTTAATCCATCAACTAGCAGTGAAACAGCCTCGTGTATTAAGCTCCAACCCTCCTCCTATATGGAAATATTACAGACTGATTCATGATCTTGATTTAATTCACATATATTATAAAGCGTTGGAAAAACTATGCGTTTTGAGTAAGAGAGTGGATAGGTTTTGAACAACAAGCTCGTAACAAATGTAAATAGCCAGACTACGACAAATATAACAATAAATATGGATCATATTGAAGCCATTCTATAGAATGTAGAGCTTATTTAGGCTATGTATAAAACGTTCCTTCTATTGTTCGGTTTAGGCAAGTACAAAATGCCGGGGTCACTAAACTCGCGACTGTTAGAGAATCATCACAAAAGTAAAAAAAAAACAGATATACAGTCTAAATACTAGTTCGTTTTAAAAATACATCATATAATGAACATAACATTAATAGCGGCTATAAATGTTCATTAAGTACTACAAAAATAATATTGTAACCTAATATAATATGAAGATTCTATTACCAAACAAACAAAGCAATTATGATGAAAAAAACAATATGAGAAAAACTAACACTGTTATTCAATACTACAAATATTACACGACTTAGAAATCTTGTCTATTTATGTTTAAACATATTTTTTGCTTATATTAAGTTTTTAATAAAAATCATTGTTTATTTCGCAGAGTTATATAATAAATAAATTTCTAAAATAAAAGTAGCCTAAGTTACTCCTTACTATATCAGCTATCTGCCGGTGAAAGACCCGTCAAAATCGGTTCAGCCGTTTCAGAAATTAGCCAGAACAAACAGACAGACAGACAGACAGCCAGGCAAAAATTGTAAAAAATGTTATTTTGGTATATGTACCGTGTCCATCCATATGCATTTAGTAAAAAGCGGTTATTTCAATATAGCGAACAGACACTCCAATTTTATTTATTTGTATATATATCAAGTAATTGTAAATTCAATCTAATAATTTAAATAGAATATGAATTTACAACTATGATTTTATTCCTAATTTTATTTAGGGATATATCTCAACAAAAATGAAAATCCCAGTACCACCTATCCTTAACCACCTGTCTTGTAGTCTCATTATAATTTGTTTGAGATATAATGAGTACTTTTTGAGTAATCTTTGATGACGCATAATTATGTGACGGTGCGTACTTAGCTGCGACGCCATCTATTGGTATCTAGTAAAACTATTTCGGTTCGGAATTTCTTATTTTGTACAAGTTACAACAATAATAAATATTCAAAGAATTAAACATATACATACATACATACGTACGTACATACATACGTACGTACGTTCATACGTATGTACCTACATACATAAGTACATACATATATACATACGTGCACATACATATAAATACATATATACATTATAATCATATAATTTTAATATAATGTTTGATAAACAAACTTTTGTTTTTCCATACGCCCAGTTTTTTTTTTTTTTTTTTTTTTTTTTTTTTTTTTTTTTTTTTTTTTTTTAATATATAGACTAGCGCTTGACTGCGATCTCACCTGAAGTCAAGTGAAGATGCAGCCTAAGGTGGTGCGCGCTTGCCTAGAAGATGCCTATTCACTCTTGATTTAAAGATACCCAAGTTATAGTTCGTTGGAAAAACGGAAGCCGGAAGGGCATTCCAAATTTTTGCGGTGCGTATTAGGAACGAGGAAGCAAATCGTTTAGTGCGAGGTCGTGGGATTTCAACCACATAGCGGTGCAGATTCATGCGATGCCTTGCGGTTCGGTGGTAAAAAGGTGATGGTGGAACCAAATTGTATAGTTCTAGAGCACACTCTCCGAAATATAACCTGTAAAATACCGACAAACAGGCAACCTTGCGCCGATGTTCGAGACTTTGAAGTCTAGAGCGAACCAGCGATTTGTCACCGATGAGTCTTCTGGCGCGTCGATCCACAGAATCCAAAGCAGCGAGCTGGTACTTGGCAGAGCCATCCCATAAGTGGCTGCAGTACTCCATACACGATCGAACTTGTGAATTAATTTTTGAACACGTACTAATTAAGTGATTTATACATGCATCTTATGAGATCTAGAAATTCTTGTCCTGAAAATTCTCACAAAACTTTCTTCTATTCTAAGTCGTTCTCCGTAGAACCTGTTAGGCCTTGGAACTCCTTGCCGCTTCATTTCAGACGCGCTCAGTCAATACAAACATTTAAGAGGCTAGTAAAAGCACACTTCCTTCCTCCTTAAACTATCCTTGATCAACTTAATCCTTGTTAATTTAATCATAAATTTAACAACCCATCCATTAGTCTCACTTATTAAGGCCTACATTACCTCAGTTAAGTGTATCTGTGTATCAATATAGAGTTATTCCTTAAGAACGTTCCCGACTAGAAAAAAGGTCAGACTCAACCAGATCATGGATCTGGACCGGATCAGAATACAATGAGGCATGCCGGATCCGGCAAGCTCTATCAGGACCAGGTCTGGTCCAGACAAGGATAGCCTGATGTAAAATATAATCAAGTATGGTAAGGCATACTGGATCAGGACCCGGTCCGAGCCAGATCAGGATAGCCTGATGTAAAATATAATCAAGTATGGTAAGGCATACTGGGTCAGGACCCGGTACGGTCCAGATCAGGATAGTCTGAAAGAAATTACTCGAACTGAGCCTGAATCATGCTATTAATGTTTTTAAGTATATATACAGTTATCAGGACAGTCTAGCAGGGAGTCCATTTCTACACAGTGGAGCAGTCGTAAGTAATAGGAAATGGTTAATTAGTAGTTAATTATTAGAAGTTAATAAAGAAAATTAAATTAGTAATAATAATTAATTAATAACATAAAAATAATTAATATTTAAAGTAAAAACATAAATAAATAATACACTGGAAAAAATAAACGGAAATAAATATCATAATAATTATGTTAAGTAACATATTATGTATTTATAATATCAATTCGCTTTTTCTTTTTTTTTTTTTGCCAAACAATTTTTTCAAGAATATACATTCGTTTTTTTTTAAAAGGACCGGACCGAACCAGCTGATCAGGATGAGATGAGATTTCCTGATCTGGACCCGATCAGGAAATCTCATCTCATCCTGATCAGGTCCAGACCAATCATCAGCGTTACATGTCTTATCTATTCCTGATCAGGCATTCCTGGTCCGGTCCTTCTAAGAAAGACGAAAAAATTTCTACTCGGGTTTATCGTAAGATTTTAAAAAATAATTTTATATTAAATTAATTAAATTAACTAATTAAAACAATAAAACTTGGAAATTAAAATATAAATTGACGCTTGCTAGTCATATATAAAGTGCTGTAAAACGTCACTCTCAGCGTCACTGAGCGTCAGCGTCAGCTGTTTCACACGATTTCACTCACCGTATTAATAATATACCACACTAAACGCTCCACCATAACACCATAGTAAACTCTAAATAATTATTTTGGTATTCAACAAAGACTTTAATATAATTTAACTGTCAAATTTGTTCATCATACTGATTGTTAGAGCCGCTAATAATTTTAAAAGGAGCAGAAGGTGACAAAAAGCTGTTTCCTTAAATATATTCTTCGTGTCATATTTTACGCAAGATAAATTGCAAGCCTGTTTTATTACTCACAAAATTTTACACGTAAGCATATGTTATTACTTTTTATAACAATTATCATCTGAAATTTTTTAGACGTAACGTCATACGTCATGTATATCTCTATACATATAAAAATTTCGTGTCACGATGTATGTTAGCGATAAACTCCGAAACTAATGTACCAATTTTTATCAAATTTTGTAAGCATCTGTAATTTTGTCCAACTTGGGAAATAGGGTAGTTTTTATGTCAATTGGACCCGGTAGGTGGCGCTGCTATTGGTCAGTATGTAAGGAATCAAATTTGACAGTCGTTTTCCGGGCAGGCCACCGTCTGCCGGGTCCGCTAGTATATATATATAATATTAGGATCACTAAGGTTTTTGAAATGCCAGGAACATTACTACTATTGTAGGAGTCCATAGGTAACGGTACCTGCATACTATTAGGCAGACCGTAACCGGCCCTGTAAGGAACTCCCAATCCTTGCCCATTAAACGCGCTGAATGAATTGAGTTTTCAAGATGTCTGAAAAAACACCATTCCCTTCGATTTTAATATTATCTTATTCAGTCACATATTGTCTTCTGTCTTCACTTTGAAACGTATCATAATAATTAATTACATATGGATATGTTTATGTATGTCTATTGTAATTTCCACTTATGTATACTATTTATGTACATTACTTTTGTATTGGTCTAATTAAGTTACATTGGTACTTTTATAACAAGGCTATGAATATAATAAAAATTACAAACTCACGGTCAAAAGTTGTTTGTTAGTTTTGACGAGCTGTTTTCTGGATGTTTCTATAACGGTATCTTAAAAGTTGCAAGTTTATTGAATCACATTCAAATTGATAGAAGTAACAATAATCGCATGTAAATGGCGTGTCATCCAGATCGTTTTATATCACTAGCTGACCTGGCTATCTTCGTTCCATCATATTACATTTTTTTGTATATATAAGTAATTTTTAAAATTTTCTTTCACACAAACCTGTCTAGGCAATAACGAACTCAGAAAATAAAGGATATCTAATCCAATTCGGTGCAATTGTTTGAAAGTTATGTACGTATATATGTTTCAACGATTCATTTATATAACATATGCACTATATTATAATAATATTATGTACTATATTGTGTAGCCTATATTCTTCTTTGATAAATAAGCTATTCATCACAGAAATAATTTTTCAATTCGAATCAGTAGTTCCTGAGATTAGGGCGTTCTAACAAACAAACTCTTCAGCTTTCTAATATTAGTATGGATATAAGATTTTATATAACCTACTTTGTTTTCTTATTGCTTGTTCTATATGTATCTTTTTTTTCTGTACAGCGTGATGCAAGCGACTGGGAAAAGGTAACAATAAGGGCAGTATCATACAGAGCGAACGGACGATACTCGTGTGAAATTTCAGCAGATGCACCATCGTTCATAACAGCCCAGTTGCAGGGCATGATGTATGTAGTTGGTAAGTTTTCATCTATTCACGTATATTTGTGAGAATAATATACATAATATTAAAAACGACTTTCAAAAAACAATATGATTAAAAATTTGAATATATCCATAGTCACACAAACATTTTTCATAGCCCTACTGTTACAGCATAATACGAGAAAGTTCTATTGTTTTAAATATAACAAGATATTTAATCAATGAAAATACCCACCTAAATGTTATTTATTTTTCTTACATTAATTGACTTCCCACGTAGTCCAAAGATGCGTAGCCCTTAGTGAAATTGTTTACTTACTCTTACTTACTTTACTTTACTTTCTCAGTAATAATCTTATTTGTTAAATGATACTTATATTTTTTTTACTCTGCGGTTACGTTGTTCGTAGTCAAGCTACTTCTTGACATGCCTTCAGAATGTCACAATGTGGTCACAATTACGAGACCTTTAAATTGTCTAAAATATCCTTTTAACAATTCTTATGTAATTTTTTTAAAATTATATTTATAATGATAGTAATATAATTATTATGTAGGTAATAGCATGTTGAATGTTAGTTCTTCTTCTTAGTTCACTGTTACTAATTTATCTACTACAATGAAGAAATCGTCGTAAATGTATTTACTGAAGTCATTGGATAAACCGTTACGAACTAAATTTTAATACTAACTCCTATGAGCACAGGCGGTGGTGAGTATTTCTATGATTTCATGCAAATTGTATGTCCATGAATTTTTTGGCCAATCTGAACACCCTAGGAGCCCACAAATATTTTTTATATATAAACGGGCTGTTTAACTATTTCTGCCACGTGAAATTAAAATAATCATGACGGGTTACTCACTGAAATTAAAATTTTAGTTGCTTAAATTTCATTACCTTCAGTGTCTTTTTTGCGACGAGTTGAAAATAAATTATTTTTAATTATACGTACAGGCCGAAGACGGGCAGCAGCGTCTTCGGTGCGACAAAGCCCGTACTGCGGTCACCAACCCGCCTGCCCAGCGTGGTGACTATGGGCAAAACACATGAGTTCACGTTATTTTTGGCGTAAACTTGTGGAGGCCTATGTCCAGCAGTGGACTGTATAGGCTGTAATGATGATACGTAGAGATTTATGCTGCATATTGTTACTTGAGGAACTTCAAGTGCAGAATAAGGAATTTAATTATGATCTTACTAGTTGTAATATTGTTATTATTTAAATACACTGTGATAAAAACAATTTGTCTGAAAAAATATTTCATTACCTTCAGCCTGGCTTGAAACATCAAAAATCAGACTGTAAATGCATCGTAACCGGATCTCGAGCCCCCCGCCGCCTATTCACTTACCAGTCAGTTTGCCAGCAACAACAAATATGCAGGACGCTCGTCAGATTTTTCGCGACGGTTAAAAAAGAACGCCAACTATGTGCTTCAACCAATTTCGATTTCATTACCTACAGCAGATTGTTCATGTTAAGTAGTTATAGTTTTCTTATAGTTTTGGTATCGAAGTATTTGTAATTCGTATATTCATATTTATAATTATTATTTACGTTGATCGATTAATTGCTGAGTAAAATGAAAAACAGCTTTGAAAATTCATAACCCTCACTTTCATTACCATCGATTACCTTCAGCTATGAAGGTGACTGTAATGCAATAAAAATGAATGTCATGAATTTTTCATTTATTTCTATGTGATATTATATTCCTTCATATGTTTTAAGGTTCTATACGATAATAAGAGGTCCTTAAAACCTTGTGCGATCTAGACGTGATTAAAACCTGATTCCCCCCCCTCCATCATCCACACCCACAGTTTTCATTACCATCAGCAGTATAGATTTTCATGAGTCGATATCTATTTATCCAATGCGTATAATTTTGTATAAATCATACAAATAGTTTATATTCTTGGTAAAGATTCTTGTGAGTGTTGGAAAAAAGCTTTTGAAAATTTTCTGTCCGGTGTCTGAATATTTTGTGTTTAAATCTGTCCAAATTGCATCAAATCATAGAAATACCCTGGTCTTCTCTAGTACAGACAAAAAAAAAAAAAATTAAACAAAAACTGTTACAACAAACAAAAAACAAAACAAAAGTTAGGTAATTAAAATATTTATAGGTATTATTGACTGCATTGTAAAATCGTAGGCGATTCAATGACGCGTCTGTTATCCAAGTAATTCAGACATTACTTTAAAGCTGTTGTATGTTTTTGTCTGTAGCTTCAACTAGAAATTCGTTTTTCAAAATTTACCTGACAGCGACATTGACTGACAATAAATTGAATTTTTCCATCTACAAAAGTGTTTGTAGGTACAGAGTTATGTTCTACGTGACATTGGCGAAATCATCTGTGCTCATTTGGCACTATTGAAAGCCATTAACCCTAAAGAAGAAGAAGAAGGTACAGAGTTATGTCAAGACACTTTTTTTCTTAATATATATTTTCTGACTTTAATCAGGATATAGATTAAAGAGAAGCTGTATAAAATTTCACGTCATCGTAATTTTTTTTACTTCGTTCCTTACACATATTCTGCCACCCCTTTCAATTCCTTGAGGATTACTTTCAGAAAATACCTGCCTAATAATTCTCTGTATCACAAAAGTAAGCTCTTGTACAAATTTGATCTCGTGTAATCTTCGTAAAAGGACGGTAAATTAGGAAAATAAAAAAGAAATCACAAATAAAACATCCCTGATTTTCTTACGTTGTTCTAGACTAGTAAAGTAAGACAAGTAAAGTGCTGACTTTTTTTATTCTTTGTTTATTTGATACTACTATTTTGTAACTTTCTACTACTATATTGACTATTTTGTAATATTTTGTTTAATATTAGGTATACAAATATGTTAAAACATAAAAATATAAACTTTTTATGTAACAATTAGACCAAGTTACATTTAATTTAATATAATTTCTTACGTTTCAATACATTACGTTAAGTTATATTAAATTAAATTTTATGTTTCAAATGTGTACATCGTAGAAGTACCTATTTGCAACAATACTCTGTGTTTATAATATTTAAAGTCGTCCAAATATTATGATAGTTTGGGAAAACTTTAAATGAACATCTTTACACTATTTTTATAATGATGGTAATAATTATAGCAACTGTATTATTTTACCGAATGATGCGATAATTATAGCTAAATATATCGCACTAGATTGTAATCATTCCTGTTTAGCCATGAAACCAATAAAGGGAATGAGCTAGGCATAGAGCAATACAAATACGGGTATTGTGACGTTGATTAGTAAGCAGAATAAGCTTCTGATTATATGATATTCATAGACATTGGTGGTCACATACACGTTTTAGTTTGTAATCGCTTGCTTAATGTATACATAAACATAATCTAACCTTCATCCGGTACATATATTATTTAGGAATTTTACACCATTTCTATCTTCTTTGAGATTCCTCTTTAAACTTAACTTATTGTGGAAGGTATTCTGTATTATATTATAAAAAAAACTTCTGTTCTCCTGTGCAAGAGGTAACTTTGAATTATTATAGTTGAACGATTATAATTATGTGAAAGTTTTAAAAGTGTGCTGTGCCAGAACTTTGACGGTAGCCAGACAAAAAACTTTTACATGGAAATATTGTCGGGATTTCAGTTTCTCAAGTATTCTTAATATTTTTTTTTATTGATTCAGCTTGTAACATCCTACTGCTGAGCATAGGTTTCTTTCTCCATATTGGAGAAGAATATTAGCTACATATCAATAACACTTCAACACCACTAGAGTTTTTGCTTGACTATAGAATACTGAAAATTGATGATTTTGTTTGATTTTCCCAAAGCTTGAAATTCTCTTAATATTTCCTAAATATCGGCTCAGGAAAAAAGTGATTCCTTTATAGGAATATCTATTTCAATATAATTATAACAAGATTACGGCTGCGGTTCAATCTTTGCCTTTATTGAAATAAAATAAAGCGATCTTTATGTTTTAAAGCTTATTATAACATCAATGAATACCTTAATGATGATGACAAGGCATGAGATTGAATAAAGCTCGATCAGGCTATGTCTATGACCCGCCCTGTAAATAGATACAGTTAGGTGCAAATACTGTGAGCAGGTGGCTTGTGGTGGTTTAAGCACACACGATTGTCTGTCTCGTGTTTGTCCTGATCATTTCATGATCGTGCTGTTGCGTTTTTTGTCTTGTATATAACTTTGAATTTTAAAACAGTGCTGAGAGTTATTTCCTCTTGCTTTTTTCTTCTCTCGGTCTACATTAGGGACATCATTTTATTTATTGTAATATTTAATAAAACCGAGGATATAATAGGAAGTTAATGTCTCGGACATTAGGATTTTGAGTTAAATAAATATACTACGTTAAGATTGCTGGATAACATTAAGTAAATTGGCAAAGTTTGTAATGTACCTAATGTTAAGATGTATTTTTTTTATTGATTGATAATTTTGTTACCTTAACATTCTTTAATTTTTTGTTGAATTTGACGTTCGTTAATTGTGTGTAATCACCTTATGGCAAGATAAATAATTTCATTTCGAACACAACACTGGCTGTTACACTTTTGGTCGCGAGATCGATCCCCGCTCATGACAAACATTTGTGTAGGCTATATCGATGTTTGTTGTGCTCAGGGCGTTTATGGTTGTGTATTGTTTGTATTTCCGGGCCGTTGTATGTGAAGCGCTTTAAAAAACTATTTATATGAACTACATAAATGCAGCGTTATCAAATTGTCGTCATTACCTTACATTATCTTATTCTTTTTTGCCTTTATATTACATTTTTATTAAAATTTAATATAAAGGAATTTACAAAGTTCACCATACTTATAAGTTTAGTTATTTTATTTTATTAAAATACTTATAAAATCTAAAATAAAGTAAATGCCAAATATGATAATTGTATAAATAATTTTTTTTTACAGATTTACCCAAAGGTTATCCAAAATTGAGGGGTATGAAAATAGGTTATAAGCCGGGCATGAAACTGAAAGTAGAGTGCATCAGTCCTAACTCCATGCCGCCGGCCAATATAACATTTTACGTCAATGATGAACCGGTATGTGTCCCATATCTCATATATAAAATTCTCGCGTCACAGTGTTAATACTCCTCCGAAACGTCTGGACCGATTTTTATGAAATTTTGTGTGCATATCGGGTAGGTCTGAGAATTGGTTAACATCTATTTTTCATACCGCTAAGTTATGGCGGGGGGTTAATAATATATATATGGCAAAACAACGTTTGCGGGGTCAGCTAGTCTATCTATATATGAATACGTGAAACAAAAACTCTGTACCCCTTTTTACGAAAATTGCCTGAAAGGAGGAGTATGAAATTACGTACACTTACAGTGTAACATATAGAACAGGAGTGCAGAATGCTAATATATTTTTTTTTAAATTATGCATAAAAATATATTAAGGCAGTAAGATAAAAACATTATACACACTACCATGTATTTGACACAAACACGCATACTATAATTACGCTCTTTTGTTGATTATCAAAGTCTGTAGTCAAATTAAAAAAAGGTTCTTTATTCATTATATTGTTTTTTTTTAATTTAAATTTTTTAATTATGTTCGAATTTCGACCGCTTGGTTAAAATAAGATGGCCACGTGTATGTTATAATATATATTATTATTATTAAAAATGACATATATTTTATTTTTAATAAAATATATATATTTTATAACATACACTCATCATCGTCGTCGGTTCCTACGATAAGCACCTTAATGTTTGCGTTAGGTAACAGCCAACTGATAAAGTAACATTTTTTTTTCGATAAACATACATAAAACAAACGGGGTGAGCTAAATAAAACCGTTTAAAAAATACAGAATACGAATGGAACCCAGATCATCGGAGCAGAAAGCAGAGTCACTACAAACAGCGCCAAAGGGGCTAGTAGTATTTATAAAAATTACAAAATATTTATAAAATTGGACATTAGAATAGATTTATTGGTAATACTTTTAATTACAATTTTTTTTAAATGTAACTAGATCGCAAAACGAGCATACGGCTCAACTCATGGTAAGCGATTACCGTTGCTTAGAGACGTCTGCAATACTAGAAGCATCGCAAGCGCTTTGCCGACCCTTTCCCTGCCCTCAGGAGCTCTGATCACCTTACTCACCATAGAAATACAACACTACTTGAAAGCAGTATTATTTAGTTGTGACCTTCTTTAAAGTTGAGGTGCCCAGTTGGTCTGCTCCAGATTTTGAGCAGGATTTTGCTTTTTGTGCCATACCTCAGTTATATATACATTTGTATTTAGTTTGTTTTTTGTTCGGTTTTTTCTATTTTCATGTTTGTTAATTCATTTTCAACGGATTCTTGTTTTTTTATAATCTGTTCTGTGTTGTGTACCATCCCTAATAAAAAAATAAAAAAATTATTAAAATACAAATTAAAACCTCAAAGAGATAAGAGCAATAAGGTCGCGAATAAATGTATCAATCAACTAGTATTATTACTATTTTTTTAGCCTTTGTAACGATACCTTTTTATAATGACAAGTTTTGTGGAAGTCAGCTAAATGAAGATGCTCATGACCAATACTCAGTTACTTTCTATAAACATTACAAATTAATTAGAATTAAATTTACACAGCTTCATAAAATAAAGTTCAAGTTAATGACTTGACGACGCGTTGGCGCAACAAACAAGTGTTGTATTGCCCTCACAGATGTTTGCCGAAGTCTGGGTGTTTGTGCAGTCCTTGTGGGTCTCTCCACCGTGCCTCGGAGAACACGTTAAGCCGTCGGTCCCGGTTGTTATCATGTACACTGCTTGCTACAAGCGTGCTGGATTAAGTTCTGATCCTTCTTCTACGTGGGGAAAAAGGCCTATGTCCAGCAGTGGGATATTACAGTCTGAAGCGTAATGAACTTAGTATTTTGTAGAAATATAATCAAAAGATGGAATTTATAAATATTCTGGATGTTTTAGGAGCAATTTGAAATAATTAAGGGCAATATAGTTTTGAATAATTCAGTTGTGTTAAACAATAGTAACTAGCTTAGTTGAAAATGAATTTAAATAATATTCCTACATTAAAACTGTATGCACAATTTAGTTAGTGTAATAATTAAGAAGTTTGCAACAAGCACGAGTGATTAAATACCCACAGTCAAGTATTTTCGCTATTTTCTATTTATATGAATATTATTCATTAGCAATAAATTAAATTTGCAACTGCCACTAACTAATAAACAATAGGTATTACTAGTCAGTCAGTCAGTTAGTTAGTTCAGCCTATTGCAGTCCACTGCTGGACATAGGCCTCTCCAAGTTACTAGTAGGTGTAATTAATTACGTACTAGGTGTACGAACTAACAAATCTAATGTTAAATATTAAAATTAAATTAATTTTTTATTGTTTAGGCTCATGAAAAGCACGTATATCGGAAAGTATCAGGGGGGACTAATGGCAGCTTATGGACATCATATGGTACTATACAGTTCGTAGTGCAACACCACCACTTCATTGATGGAAAATTGAGGGTGAGATTATTTAATTTATAATAATTTAAGCATTATTACTAGTTATAATTTCAATGTCATTAAGTTATTGTTAGTTTGGTTGACCCTTATGACTGCTAAACTAAATGGATAGTGTGTCCTCATATACACATAGTCTTATACATCTTAAGTACATAACAAACATAATACGAGTTTATATACTTAAACATGTAGTACACGATTGCTGTCCTTACTGCATACATTTTGAAGATGAGGTCAATTTTAATTTAGTTTCTAACCAAAAATACATCATAAGTCAACATAAGCCTGGTTATAATTTCTGATGGCATTGACTTCTGAACTTAAAAACCATCTTGAAACAATCTTGAAATAATAAGAGGAAGATATACAGGGTGATTATTCTTAAAGGGTCTCTTTCCAAGGAAAAGGGTTAACGAAATTGAAATAATAAAATACTGTGATGAATATTTATAATATTATCTTTTTGTATAGACTTTGGTATACTTTTGTAATCTTTGCGAAATATGTATAGTTTGTAAGTATACTATAATGCGAAAAAAATCCATTTCATTTCTGGATAAGAAATCGTAGTGCGAATTCCCCCGACCCCGCACAATTTGTTTTAAAAATGGCTCTCGGCTAAATTGGCTGAAATTTTGCATAGGGGTAGCTTTCAACATGCTGATCGAAAGTCTCAAGGGTCACAAACCCCCAAGTTCAACCCACGACCCTCTACAACCCCCTAAACCCCCAAAATGCACTTTACAATAATCGACTGCAGTTTTGCGAAGAGATAGGCACCAACATGCTTAACATAATTCTAAACTATACCCCCTCAAAATAGACCCCCGACCACCTACAGATCAACCCCCTACTCCCACCAACCCTTATTTTAATTAGCTTAAGTTTTTAAAAGAGATGAATATCAACATGCTGGTCGAAATTCTCAATCGACACCCCCTCTAAAATCAACCCCGACCCCACACACAAACCCCCAACCACCCTAAAATTGAGTAAAGACTCGTGAATGTAGTAGATGATGAAAATATTCAGAATCAAGAAAAAGATGATGATGAAGAAGTCATTCTGGGCTATTATTGCACCTGCCAGAGTGGAGCACGTACGCTAGGTACTTGCGCGCATGTTGCTAGCGTCTTATGGTATTTAGGATACGCCCGACACCAACAACATATTAAATATCCAGATGAATCTTTACTTCATACTACTCTAGATGCTGCACATCGTGAAGTACAAAATCTTAATATCGAAATAATTAACGAATTAGAAGGGGTGGGCGGATTGTAGAGGGTTAGGTATTGGGGGTATGAGATGGAACCGTGGGGGTCTGTGCACGATTTGCAGTGGGTTTGTTCACTGAGATTTTTGACTGGCATTTTGATATCCATCTCTTTCAAAAACTTAAGCTAATTAAAATAAGGGTTGGTGGGAGTGGGGGGTTGAGCTGTAGGTAGTCGAGGGTCTATTTTGAGGGGGTATAGTTTAGAATTATGTTAAGCTTGTTGGTGCCTATCTCTTCGCAAAACTGCAGTCGATTATTGTAAAGTGCATTTTGGGGGTTTAGGGGGTTGTAGAGGGTCGTGTGTTGAACTTGGGGGTTTGTGACCCTTGAGACTTTCGATCAGTATGTTGAAAGCTACCCCTATGCAAAATTTCAGCCAATTTAGCCGAGAGCCATTTTCCATACAAATTGTGCGGGGTCCTTTGGTAAGTAGTTTTTAGTTCATTATTTTATCTTCATAAATATACTACAAAAACATCAATATATTGAGACTAATATTAAGTATCTATTTAAATATAATATTTATTTAACTATTCATAGTTACTCACACCTTATTACTTAGTTATTCATACCTTAAATCTCAGTTTCTTTTACAGATACGATGCTTGGCGGTTATTTATTCTATATACGCTAAAAGTCACGAGAAAACAACGACTCTACTAGACTATAGGACGACGATTCCACCAGAGCCAGTCACCAGGCCGAGGATAGTTTTTTCTGAAAGCTACAATCAAGAATCTAGACTATCAGAAATTGGTAGTGGTAAGACTTAAATGCTTTACTGAATTTAATTATTTTGACGATATTTAAAGCAGCTTATGGCTAAGATCTAGACTAGGTAAAACCGAATTAGAAAAACCGAATTATGGAGTTTTTGGGTGTGGAGGGTGGAGGGTGTAGGGGAATCTATACAAGGTAACACTGTCACACCTCAAAACCCCATGGTTATGGAGATATCCATGGTTAAAATTTCCTTCCTACGTCCATCAAAATTGCGCTCGTACATAGTCTTCTCTTACCTATCTATGACTATGCTGACACTTGCTATCTTGACATAACCGAGGAGCAATTGAATAAGCTTGAGCGCATTCAAAATTTATCAAATCCGATTCATATTTGGTCTCCGCAAATACGATCACATTTCCAATTTTCGCAAAAAACTCAAGTGGCTCCCAATTCGCCTTCGCAGGAATACTCACATTGTCAGGCTATTATACTGCATTATGTTTAATCCGGCAACTCCATCTTACCTAAAAGAGCGGTTTAAATATCTAACTGATTTACATGAACGTAGTTTACGGTCGAACAACAATCTACTTCTTGAAATTCCTTCTCATTCCTCTACTTTCTACACCAAATCCTTCACCGTACAAGCTGCTCGACTTTGGAATTATTTGCCCTTGTGGATTAGACGTTCTCAATCCCTTCCTATTTTTAAGAAATCCGTTAAACTACACTTTTTTAAAATGGGTGGGAATTAATCCTTTGCTTTAGGTTTCCAGTCTTATGATTGTCTTCTTCTGTCACTATTAATCTTGTTTAAAAACTTCTTAGTTATCTAGTATGAACTTTGTGTGTATGTGTGTGTATGTATGTGTGTCTGTGTGTATGTGTGTGTTTGTATGTATGTATACAAACTATCTATGTTAGTATGTATGTTTATTTATTGAGCTGCTTTCTATTATTTTTTATAAAATTATACTTTTCACCTACACCGTCAATATATCATCTCCTTTGCCCTAAGGTTGCCTGGAAGAGATTGCTCTTAAGCAATAAGGCCGCCTTTTGTACATTTTTTTTTCTACAAATTATTGCTAATGTTGCTTGCTTATTTTAATTGTATGGTGTACAATAAAGTGTTAAATAAATAAAGTTTTGAGGTTAGAAGAAGAATTTAAAGCTATTATAATACCTTTGAGTTCGTACTGTTTGCATTGTGTGACAAATCGACACTTTTAAACAAAATAACGCGTCAGACATAATATTCTAATAAAATTAGTAACATTGCGTGCTAGAATATAGGTTTAGAAATTCGAAAAATACCCAAAACCGAATCGGAGCACCCCACTGTCCACGTGGTCTTGGTCTGTCCTACCCCTAGAGTGTTTTTTTTGTGCCGCGGAGGCGCGGAGGGAGGGCTGCCCTCGCCCGCCGTGCGAAAGCGCGCAAACGAATGCGTAGAGAAGCGGCTGAGGCTGGTCGCCTTCGGCGACCAGCCTCCGCTGCGGAACGGAGCATGAGTGAGCGTGCTTTCGCACGCAAGGGCGGAAGGGCTGCACTTTCCGCAGCGCCGGAGCCAAGCGTTCCTCTAACTTTCGAAATTCTTCTTCTAACCTCAAAACTTAAACCATGGATATCTCCATAACCATGGGGTTCTGAGGTGTGACAATGGTACCAGGGGTAGCGTTCCCCACCCTCTCCCCCCCTTCCGCCCACGGTCCCAAAATTCGGTTTTACCTAATCTAAAGCTTTACCCAGCTAATTAATTGGATTTAAAGCACTGCTATTCGTTTATTTTTCTCAAATCTGGATCAGCCTGACTAGGAATGTGCCGCAATCTTACAAAAAATAACAGTCAAATAATACTGCTACCAAGAAATGTTGTGTTCCTGCGGTAAGTAAGGAGCCAGAGGCTTACCATCAGCCGGACCTTACTTTTGCTGGTGATATATAAAAAGTCATAAATACACCGTAGACACATCTTTTTAGGTTTTTGACGTTACAAATTTTGAGTACACAATGATTAAAATATTGAGAATCTTAAATACAAACTAGAATGAGTTTTGAAATTATTATTAGAAAACAAAAAGCAAAAAATACGCTGTGAAAAGAGGCAGTAACAAGGAAATACTAAATTTGAAAGTTTCTATGTAATGAAAACACTTTGCGTTAGAAAAAATGTACAATAAATAAACATTTGGTAAAAAATTCGAGTCGATTGATTTGGTAATAATATTGCTGCCCTTGGATAGTAAACAATTGTATCTTCTCATTATTCTGTACGATGTCCTCTATTCCAGACAACTAATTAAAGATGAATACTATGATTTTAAGAATTTACTTCGATGTGATTTGTAGAATTATTACTCGCATATAATGTTATTATTTTGTTTTCAGATGCCTGGAGTATTTCAGAGAATTCACGTAACGAAGTATATTTAATGACATTTCTAATTATACTACTAGTATTTATTCTATTCAGATAAATTATTTAAAAAAATTAGTTAGAAATTTGCTAATTTGTCATTAAACAGAGTGACTTTTATGACATTTACCCTTATGTAAATATACTTACTATCTATAGTCTATTGGCGTTAAGAAAAAAAGTGACTGTTCCTCATCACTTAGCTAGTCTACTTGTTGAAGAAAAACTGAAAATACTCGTTCATCAGTATTTGAATTTTGAGCGTTTAACGCTACAATTTTGGTACTTAACACCGAAAAATCAAAAACATTCATTAATTATTATTTTTTTCGGATTCATTTAAATTAAACATTTTATTTACTCTGAAAAAGGTACCGTACCAGTAGAAATAATAGTAGGAGAAGCACGTGTATCCTGAGAAAACAGTTTCCATGTAATAGTGATAAATACTTCCATAGTGTTGTATATAGTTTTAAATACCATCAGAAGAAATTTCACTGAAAAAAAAAAAACGTCGATACTTAGTAGTTGTGCCAACCCGAATTTATGTATTTCATTAAATGGAGTACACTAATTTAATTATTAAAACGGTTCTAGTACGATAAGTGAAAAATTATGCAGCGAGTAGTAGTCTGAGAGCTGGCAATGTATTTTAAAATAAATGGTTTGGAAGCACTCCTTTTTACATATATACCTTTAATGGGTCTAAAACGAATATTTTAGGTGTTTGCAAAGATTATATTACGAATAAAATGACTTGGCGATCTATTTGATTATATGACATCTTATTATCGTATTGATACATATAGTAAATTACTTCTCAAAGATAAACAACGCTACAATTCACTTTTACAATTCAACCAGACCAACACTCGTAAGTATAATTAAGTATGTTTACGAAATTTTGATTTTGAGAGACTATTTTCATTTTCAGAAGGGTTGCAGGTTTTTGCTTCGAATAAATATTAGCTTCGAATATAGGTTGAATAAGATATTCAATCACTATCAGTATTACCATTTTTGTACCATTACTCAACATTTACAGTAAATGCCATCTCAGATTATGATTTTATTCGGTTCTATTCCGAAATCTGGTTATGAGATTCTTGTGATTTGCTAAAAACAATAGGATGTAACGTAATTAGTTTTTAAACTAAAGTAAACCACAAAAATATTTGTTATCTAAGGATAACAAACAGCTGGTTCCATCGTACCTTTTAAATAGTTTGGCAAATGAGACAAAGGTATATTTAATCATATTTGTTTAATCAATATTCTTTTGTTTCTATTATTTTGTTTTAAGTAAAAGACATTATCCACAAGTTTTCTTTACACTACGTTAACGATTACTGTTAAGTGGATTCTGAATACAGAAAATGGTCACCCACTTCTCATTAATTCCTTTTAAACATCGGAAAAATCGATCGTACATTAGTTATAAGTGTTGAAGTAAGAAAAAATATATAATGAAGACGTTAATATGGGACACAACTGTTTAACTACTTGTATGTATTTGTATATGATTGTAGTAAATTATAATTTTGCTGACAAAACTGTTCATATTAAACTTTAGTCCAGGATTTCTATACCGATTATTGAGGAATTCGTCGTCCATTAATATTAATAGACAATGTAAATAATAAATAAAATATATCTTTCACACTTTCGCTTCTATAAATAGTAATTTTATTAAAAATAAAAACTGGTATTTTAAAAACGAATAAGCATCTATAACGGCTGTTTTCTTCGTATATGTGTAAAAAGATGTAAAACCATACAAAATATATGAAATTTCTGTTTTTATTCCTTTAAAATACACACATTGTATTATAGCGTTCCGGGAAAGAATAATATTATACATGTAAATAGCGTAAAATCATGTTACCAGAAACCGGATCTTGTATATTCTCTTAAAATAAAAATTGAATGATGTTTAAACATTTCTTTTTTGTGCTTTCAATTGTATCACTTTTCAGAACTACAGCGTACACTCCATTCATTCTTTATATTTATATATATAGTGTTATAAAAGGAGAAATAATATTTAAGCTATAAATAAATACCACATAATAATAAATGTATATTTAAAGTCTTAGTAATTTGTTTTCACTTACATATGCATTTTATTAAAAGTTTTATTATTATTAATTATTTAAACTGTAACTTGTTTATGTTGGTGAATATAATCAAGTTTCTTTAGGAAAAATTGTGTATTATTAAAAACGTGGAAGTGAATAAAACTTGACTTTAGTAAAAATAATAGTAAAAGTGTGTCTAGTAAACTAACCATTTTAAATTCCAACACAAAATTAGTATCTTAATAAAACTAATTTATCCATAAAAAAGTTTTAGTTAATGTTTTACAAATGGAAGTATAACCGGCCGAATGACAACTCTTTTTATATGGCAATGTTAAAATAATGTCAGTAAGTAAACATGTTAGCGTTTTTATTGATGTTATAGTAACTAAGCTATAAATTGATTGTATTTATATTAAGTACAATATAAATATTTAGTTGAAATGAATTTATAAGTTGTTCAAGTTAAAATTATAGCTTGTTATCACTTTTATGTATTCTACTATTTGATTAACTTGATATTATTTTTCCAGTATCATCAAGTAGGCATATGACTCTGAGGCTATATTAAATTGTAACGTATATTGTTAATTAATAATTTTTTGATCGGCCTAGGTTTATTTTAAAGACAGTGTAAATATATCATAATAGTGTTAATATGATAATTGTGTACAATAATATTATTTACATATGCTACAGAAGTGTAATGTAATACTACTGTAACAATCCTCATTACTTGTATTATAAGGTTGAAGTCGACATGGAGATAAATAAAAGAAAACTAATAAAATAACTGTTGCAACCTAAATAAATGCACATTTCTTTCAACCCCTTCAATAATTTTTTTCATTCTATAGAAAGTTCTTGATTCAAAAATTCAAATAGTAAAAGTTCTGAAAGGTGTTTAAATCAACACAACTCTACTTAGTGTCTGTACTTTTTGAGTATTTTGTTTTCATTCAATTTCAGATTTTTGCTATTTTAAAATGAAGTACACGTACATGGCGAGTGTCGTGAATGAATGTGTCAGTCATGTTTGATGAATGATGATTCAATATTCATGAAAAATATTGTTACTGAAATAGTTTGAGTGATTTTTTATAGACAGCTTTTAATTAAAAATATAGAAGTTACATACATTTAACGGTCACGCCATAACTTGAAAACAACTTTAATAATTTCATTGATCTTTTTGTTTTAAAGTTTTATAATACTTTGTAAAAGAATTTTAACGAGTGAAAATTGAGAGATTTTAGAAAACTTAACGGCTATTACATTTCAAACCCGCCAAAAGTTTTCAACAAGGACAAAGTCTGTTGGCTCAGCAAGTATCTATACAAACAAATAAAATTAGAGTGTCTGTTTGTAATATTAAAATAAACGTTTTTTACTAAATGCATATGGTATATACGAGTATACCAAAAAACATTTTTTACAATTTTTGTCTGCCTTCCTGTCTGTTTGGTCCGGCTAATCTCTGAAACGGCTGGACCGACTTTCACTGGTAGATTGCTGATGTAATAAGAAGTAACTTAGGTTACTTTTATTTTTTGAAATTTATTTATATTTTAGCTCTGCGAATTGAATAATAACTTTTTTTTTTTAAATTCCACGCGGACGAAGTCACGGGCACAGCTAGTTTTCTAATAAAAACGTATCACGTTAATCAATTTTTTGTCAGAATCAACAACAGAGTCATATTACAGTTAATAAGACTGAAACGTGCAAATGAGACAAAATTTTGGATTATCAATAATATTACGTATTCCAAATACCATAGTATTATAAATTTAGCAAATATTACTAACTAATCCAGTTAATTCTTTTCAAGATTATAAATAGAATATTTGTCTAAAATTTAATTTCCTTGGTCTAAGAACTTGTATTCTGAGTAATTGGGTCATCGACGTAAGGTATCTTGTTATATTGTAATAAATTTACATTTATTATTTAATAAATAGTTTTAAATAAACATAGTAGTATTAATAGTTTTAAATATATATAGCTATAGCTTTCTTCAATTCTTTTGCCTTAATTAATTCATTTGATTCTACAAATACAATAAAAGAAAAAAGAAAACATTTCTTTGCTACCGCGCTATATGTCTAAAAGGGGAAAAATATCAAAAAATAAAATAAAATAAAATTGAAATAATATAAATTTGATAAATATTTTTTAAAAAGTACCTAGATAGTGGAATTTGATGATATTTTCTAGTGAACCGAGTTTTATCCTCATTTATAAATAAAATTAAAATGTAAAATTGTAATCATAACTTCACGTCAATAGATACGTAATGGAAGATCATTATAGCGAATGTTGAATTACGATAATCTGCTTAAGCTTTCCATTGGAATATCGGAAATAACGAAGCTGGGATAATCTCATGCATAATTACATACAATAATCAAAATTTTAATATTTATTCAAAATTAAACGCGTTAATAGCACTGATTATATTAAAACAAAAATCTAAAAATAGTAATATACAACTACATACAACTATATTAATTGATATTAATTAAAGAAAAAAAAAAACAATGATTGTGTTCATCTATACATTAATATGAACCTACTTTGCTATGGCGAAATGTAGAAAAAAAAATCGTTTTCGTTGTTTGTTTAGACTTATAAACATCAATGGAAGATAGATAACTCTATAAGTTTATATTCACGAAGATGTTTTTTTTTAAATAATAGTAAAAAAACAACGTTTATTTTGTATTCTGAAATAATTTGTGAGTGAATATTTCTTTGTTCCTAGAATACAACGGTACTATTTACGGAACAGTTATTGATATTAATTAAAATGTATTATGAGTATGTTGTTTATGGATATTACTAGACTTATTCCATTTCTGTTCATTTGCATTTATGTAATAGTGTATAGTTAAAACGCTGGATACGGTGAAGTTAACAAGGGTTGTTATTTATAAAACTTTTATCTGGTATCGAGTTAGCCGGATTGTACCCGGATACTTAATACGTATAGATAAAGGCACACGAAGGATTATGATTACACTTAAAATTCTGTACATATTATTATCTAAAGTAATATTAATTAATACGGAATTCACATAAAAAAATACAATATATATTCAATATATAGCTTGATTTCGATTGCTTAATTGTCCATTTAAGTATCGATTTTCGATTGCTTAGTTCTCAATCACGTTTTATTAAGTAAATAATTTATCAAATCAAGCAAGAAAGGCGCATTGAATAGGCACATTGGATATATTTTATTACACTGTTCTGGAAAACTGCGATACGATCTTCCCTGGAAATATGCTGATTCGAACTCCTTTAAGGCGATTTTATCTTCTTCCTTTGGTTTTAAGCTGAAAAAAAACGTATTATTTTTAATATTATTATATATTTTTAACTACGAGTATAATTAAAATATAATTACATAATGTTACCGGATTCGTGACTATTAATTAATCGCTATTAAGATTTGAAATTCCTCATTCAGTAGTTTACTATTTCAAGTTTATTATTTCATTATTTATAAAATAATCTTACATTGAAAATAATAGAATATTTAGCAAAATTATTGTTTAATATGTGTAGGAAACTGTACGAGGCAAATATATTTTTATTTTTTTATTTTGGAGACAGCATTTCATGTTTCATTAGTTCTAGAGGCTTGTACCGCACACGGTTTGAGAAACCCTGCCCTTGAGAAATGTTAAATTAATGTTTATACAGTTACGTAGCATGCCTAAGGTTGTTATTTATATTGCTAAGTTAAACAAACCTAGGCGACCAACTTTAAAATTCAACTTAGGGTTTTTTCCTTATACTAAATTTATCTTGTTGTTCGAATTGTTTTTGTGAAGGAATGTGTGTGTTTTTACGATAATTAGTGTGTGACCAACAGTAAACTGTCGTCCATTCATATTCTTTACAATAATAGAAGGATATGAGGCTTGTCCTGCATAATACTTTACTTATAGAAATCTGGTTTATGTCTTCACAACGGTTACGCGGTTACGTTATAAATAACAATCAGATAATAAAAAAAGTAAGTCACATCAACTAAAACGGTCGTAATCGTCCCAATTCAAGTGTAAGACCTCCATAAAATACAGGTTTCTAGAACTTTGCAAATGCATCGTTTAAACCTGACTGTCCGTTTCCGAGTATATTATATAATTGTGAAAGTGTTTGATGTAAACAACAACTGTATGCATAAGGGTCAGACGCGTTTAGCGCATATATTAAATGTTCGTTTAAAAAATCCTTTAGATAAACTTAATGATCGAGTTACTTAACACCTAGCATTGCTAAAGAATATTACGTACTCTAAAAACATTTAAGATTGGGAGGGAAAATGATACTATATTTAGAAAAAATACTGCTCTGAATTTTTTATTGTTTTGCTCTTTTAAGCAATCGTATATAAAGTTCTTTGGATCATTTGACCTTAATGATTATTTTTACTCTTTTATGAACCACAGTGCTGTGTGGCTACGGCACTAAAGAATTTAGCCACCCCCTCTCTTCCCGTGGGTGTCGTAAGAGGCGACTAAGGGATAACAAGGTTCCACAACCATCTTGGAACTTAAGAAGCCGACCGATGGCGGGATAACCATCCAACTGCTGGCTTTGAAATACACAGGCCGAAGACGGGCAGCAGCGTCTTTGGTGCGACAAAGCCAGTACTGCGGTCACCAACCCGCCTGCCCAGCGTGGTGACTATGGGCAAAACACATGAGTTCACGTTATTTTTGACGTAAACTTGTGGAGGCCTATGTCCAGCAGTGGACTGTAAGGGCTATAATGATGATGATGATGAACCATAGTACAGAACGGATTAATAACTATTTGTAATAAATTATTCATCTAATACTTAGCGATTTTTCAATGTAGTTACTAATATATCGCGTAATACTATACGTAATACTATATATATAATTATATATATAATTCTCGTGTCACAATATTAGTTAAAATACTCCTCTGAAAGGGCTGGACCGATTTTCAATGAAATTTTGTGTGCATATTGGGTAAGTCTGAAAATCGGCCAACATCTATTTTTCATACCCCTAAGGTATAGTAGGGGGGATTAAGGAGGCTTATAATATATATGGCAAAACAACGTTTGCTGGGTCAGCTAGTATATATATATATATATATATATATATATATATATATATATATATATATATATATATATATATATATATATATATATAACTATAAAGCAAGCCATGTTAGTTGTACCATCAGTCCGGAATAGGATATTAAGTATTAAAAACAATGGAAAATTGACGAATAAATAAAATATAAGAAAAAACAAATTCAATTCAAATTGTTCATAGGTTTCGAAACTGGCAAACATATAATTATATCATATATATTGGTTGTCAAAAATTTATGCGTGCGTTCAGAAATTTACTATAGGAATATATGAATCTATACTAATACTAGCTGTGCCCGCGGCTTCGCCCGCGTTGAAATTAGTGTGTCACAACGTTTTCCCGGCAAACTTCCAGTGAAACTCTCATCAAAATCGGCTTAGCCATTCCGTAAACCTTCCCCTTGCCAATGGTGGAGCCCTCTCTCCAATGGTGAAACCGCATGAAAATCCGTTCAGTAGATTTTGAGCGAATCGATCACATAAACTTTTGGAGACTTTGTTTTATAATACACTAACTGTTGCCTGCGACTACGTCCGCGTGGTTATGAAGATATGCTATTAAGTCTATTAAGATGTTTAACGCAAATTTCACTTGAAATTCTTATTACACTCAGTAACTTTTGGATGGACCCTCCAGCGGTTTTTGAGTTCTCGTGATGAGTGAGTCAGTGACCTTTCTCTTTATATATATATAGATTACGGTGCATTATTTGGACACCTCCTCACCATCTATAGACCATACATTTTAAATTTCAAGTCTCTTACTTCAAAAACATAGGATTTTCATAAAAATTTCCAACCCACGTTTTACCCCCTTAAGGGTCAAGTTTCGTAAAATCCGTTCTTAGCAAATGTCTACACCTTATAAGGAGCCTATCTACCAAATTTCAAGTTTGTAGGTGTTATAGTTTCGGGGATTTCGTGATGAGTGAGTAAACCTACCATCCCCCGTTTTAACCCCAAAAGGGAGTTGATTTCTAAAGATACATTATTTGAACACCTTCTCATCATCTATAAGGCATACATGTTAAATTTCAAATCTCTTACTTCAAAAACATAGGACTTTCATACAAACTTCCAACCCCCGTTTTACCCCCTTAGGGGTTGAGTATCGTAAAATCCGTTCTTAGCGGATGTCTACGTCCTATAAGGAGCCTACCTTCCCAATTTCAAGTTTGTAGGTGTCATAGTTTCAGAGATTTCGTGATGAGTGACCTTTCGCGTTTATATATATTATAGATTATAAAGCTGAAGCGTTTGAATCTTCATATTTTCCAATCAAATCTCAAGAACTGGTTAAAATTGAAAAATTCTTTTTGTGTTAGATAGTCCATTTTCCGATTAAGGCTATATATTTTATTTATTTATTTATTTATTCTTAATGTACACCAAAATACAGACACATATTAAGAAAGATACAATACAAGATGTACAAATGCGATCTTATCGCTAAATAGCGATTTCTTCCAGATAACCTTTGGGTACTGGATACGATACAGTAGCAGCGGTTAGAAGTGTGCACAAATTAAGGATGAAAAATCAATAATAAATAGGCTATATAACATTTTTGTTAGTTTTTTTTAAATCTTTCTTGATCTTACGGGGCACACCTAGTTTAATATAAAATTTTATTTCTCTATCTAATAAACGATTAACATATCTTTAATGTCAATGAATTGTCAAAATGAACTCTATCTTTTCAAATGGACTTTATAACTAACTCCTTTCATAAGCCCTTTGAGATGGCATCGGCTATGAAAATTAATTTTCTTCAAATGGTACATGGAAAAATGAGGATAGCAAAAATTTTGTACTTCAAACTCTTTAGCTCCGTACTATTAGCACAGTCTAAAAGACTCAATGAAAATGACTCTAGAATGTCTAGACGGTGCAATCACGTAGAATCTGCGGGTTGAATAAGAGAACAAGAAACGTTTTTTTTTTCTACTTTCAACCCCAATATAAACAAAAAAGCGCTTTTAAGTTACTTTAGTATAAAGTACACTGCTTAGAAGAATGAATCTCTATTTTTTATTTAGGAATTTGACAATATTGAATTAATTTATGTTTAACGTATAACTACCATGGAACAATTTTAAACGAAAGAGCAAACGTCTGTCGTATATTTGACTGCGTTGGACTTTAAACCATTGCGCCAATCTACTGCTGTTTGGCAGATAATTTTACTACAAAAAAAAAAAATCGCAGCAGGACCGATCGTTTTGAGTATACTTCTAAGCACGATGGAAAAACCTTCAACGACCTAGACCAGAAAGAAATATTTGTTCAAAGAATTTGTACTTGTACTCCAAACAAAAGTTCTTACTCCAAATGTAAATTGAGCTCAGAATTGTCGGTGCTAATAGAGCTTTAATCACAACTACACCAGAACGTTTTGAAACAGAGCAGGTAAATAAAAATTACTACGACAAGGCCTCAGGCGATGCCACGAAGTGGGATTTCTCGGGATTTCAAAGGCGTTGGACAAATGTAGGTCTTTACACTGCTTTGATAGCTTAGATATGAAGGTATTACAGTTAGAGATATTTTTAACTTTGTTATTATAATACATTCTTAAACATTCATTTAAAAATTCTCTTAGAGGAAAGTAAATTTTCTGCCGCATATTATTTTCGTTTAATTTAGTACTTCGCGTTGATTTATAAATTTTAGGTAGTTGTGTGTGAGACTAGGTGTATTACCTTAGTTGGTAATGTAATTTTTTTTGCTTGTTGTTCGCTATCTTAAAGTTTACTTTTATTTTTGTTGAGTTTTCTTTTGTGGTTGTATATTTTTTCAACGTCAGTTAAGTATGGTGTAATAGTCCACCTTACGACAAAATAATATTCACTTTTTATTTCTCTAATAAATATTACTAATAATTTTATAGCATTGTAAAGTTATTGGCTAAATTTTCCAAATAGCTCGATGACATTTTGGTAAAATAGTACATTCTTCTAATAGCTTTTTTTCGCCTCTTTCCGCTATCAACACATTTGTAGCTTTAAATGTCTATAAGCGGCGATGATACTCGGCTATTAACTCGATAATGCTATAAATAATTACAATACTCACGATAACATGTAAATTAAGCCGTTTCGGAGTTGATTGTCTGGTAAACGAGCTCCGAGATCACAGTACAGATATCGGGCACATTGTATTGGATCGTGCTTTAATATCTTGTTCCATCTTACCGTAGGATACTGTAAATATAATTTCATTTTTGATACCTTTCCTATTTATAATAATTTATTTATACTAAGATAATAACTAGGCAATATTTTTTATTTTTGAACATATTGTATATTTGAACCAGCGGCCCGCCCCGGCTTCGCATGGTTGCAAAAACTGTCAGTACTATATTATGTATACATATAAACCTTCCTCTGGAATCACTCTATTGCTTAAAGAAAAATGTATCAAAATCAGTTGCGTACTTTTAAAGATCTAAGCATACATACAGACAACGGGAAGCGATTTTGTTTTTATACTATGTAATGATGAAAATTAAAATAAAGTGATGATTTTTAAATAAACATTTAATACTAGTTTTCTGGTTACTAGTATTATGATTATATATATAACGGTTTATTTATCACATTTGTTGCTAGTTGAAAGTTACTACCAAATAACACGTTAATATGTCGTTTTACATATACACAGTTAGTAGTTACGTTTAGTATATTACTAAAGTTAGTCAATTTAATATTATATAACACGTGATATGGTAAGTTATTTGAAATACAGTTTTCTACTTATGTACTCACGTAATTCGAAGTGGAGTTTATATCTCTTTTAAAGAGAAGCCGCAGCAATTTCGGTGCGGTAATTGCTTGATAATCGTTAGCGAGGATATGCAAGCAATATAAAACTCCTATCAAGAGTCCCAACAGAAGAAGTAACCTGTAAACAATATAATGAGTACTTATAAAAAGTTACCCACCTATACATAGGATACATAGGCTGTATATAACGTGTATGTACATTATATGATTTTATTGTTATGCAGATTAAATTAGACATTATATGAGAGGTACATTAATTTAGATGTATGTTGAACATACTACATTATTGTATGTACATCATATGTTCTATGTATAACACAGCAAAAAGTTTTTACGTGTTACACCCTTGTTATTGATTTGTCAATGGAGAAAATTCGAAAAAACCGTGAAAGAGTAATCAATCATTCATTTATATTCGCCTACACTAGGACATGACATCTGTGAATTCCCGATTGTCACCCCTTAGAGAGACGGTTTAGGAGGCTAAATCAATAAATCTACATCGATATAGATTTATAAAAGTTTACACGTGGGTACAAAAGGGGGGCATTAAATAAAAACCATATAATATAACAAATACTATTTCTAAGTTTTTTACGTTGCGATATAATTTTTGAAACCTATTAGGTATCTTATTTACTCAATAATATATAATTTCTGCTTCAGCCTATAATATCCCACTACCATGCATAGACCATATAGGAGATATAGGAGAAGGATCACAGCTTAATCCACCACGCTTCTCCAATGCGGGTTGGCGGATATATTCTCTACTATGAGTAACGATCGCTATCAGGTGTACACGATAACAACCGGGACCGACGGCTTAACTTGCTCTCCGAGGCACGGTGGGGAGACTCACAAGGACTCCACAAACACCCAGACCACGGCAAACACATGTATGGCCAATACAAATGTTTGTCATGTACGGGGATTGAACCCACAATTGCCAGCACAACAGGTACAATCTATGGCTGTGACCGTTGCGCCAACGCGTCATATATAATTGTCTTTTGTCATTTTCATGATTTTCACAAATACGAGTATATTTCCATTCTGTTCCGTTTGACAATAAATATTAAAAGTATTTTGAATTTGTGATTTTTGAACTCGAGATTATTTTGTATGTTGTATGATTTTAATATAAAATATATATTTCATACTAGCTGACCCGGCGAACTTCGTATCGCCTAACACAAACTTTATCGTATGGTATTAAAGTTCAAATTGACTTTTAAGTATTATCACAAATCTTTTGTATGGGAGTATAGAAAAGTGTTGTTTTTAGACTTATTCAGGAAATTTAAAAAAATTTTTTTTTATAATTTTTCTCTCCGTAAGAACCATCCTCGTACTTCAAGGAATATTTTAAAAAAAGAATTAGCGAAATCGGTCCAACCGTTCTCGAGTTTTGCGCTTAGCAACACATTCAGCGACTCATTTTTATATTATAGATTACATCTCAATAAGTATAGATATTACATATATGTATATTGTATACCTCAACGGTAATGATGATTATTTCAATAATTACTATGAAATAAAATTATAATAAAACAAACTCAAATTAAAAGTGGAACATGGTAAGTTTAGTCAATCAAGACACTCAGTTCTTATAGTATTATTTAAAAAAACAACTTTGACTTTGTCATCGTTTCTTCTCAGTAAGATTATCGTACAAAGCGATTGTAGCTTCCATTTAATTACAGTATAAAATAATAAATCTAAATGATATTTCTACTTTTCATAATTACACTCTTCCAGAAAATAAGAAAAAGTATATTTAACATAAAGTATAATTAAAAGCGTTGCGAAGGATGGTCACAAATGATAGTTATCTTAATTTTATTAAAATCGTATAAAATGCTCTACGAATTGGGGCCATGACAACATTTATCCGTGACGGTCGTGAACGCAACCACATGGGCACTCACAATCGCTAGGGAATAAAGATAGTTGGGTTCTTAATTAGTATAATAAAGTTGTGACCGTGAAGGTTGTTCTGGTCACGTGACAACACCCATAATCGTGAATTCAATGGCCCCTTGTGTTTATTACTAATACTGTTGCAATATAAAGGTTATTTACTTTAAGAGTTTTGTTTAAGATGTATCCATATGTATATACCATGAAATAGGTCATATGCGGCTTCAATCACGTCTAACGTCATTTCATCTTTAGGTCCATTTTAAAATACCTTTGTGTTTAAGACTGTTTACTACAGAGACGTACGTTATTTATATTAATAAACAAAAAGAAACGGTAAAAACAAATATTAAATAATTTTAATATTAAAATATAGTGTAAGCAAAAACATAACGCAATTGTATACAAGTAAATAAGAATTATATAAATGAATTAAAAAAATGTATTTATATGTCAGTGTATTCATTTTATATATTATATTCATAAATATATAACTGTAAAAGTAAAAATATTTTATGAATTTAAATACCAAATTATAACTTAATAAAAAAGCGTGTAATAAGATATTGTTTTGACAACCGAGTTTAGACACAAGGCTTTAAGGCTTTGATATAGTTATTATATTACAGTTTTACTTATTTTAGGACACATTTTTGTTTTTGGAATTTAACATTTACAAAACATTAATATTTAACGGGCAATTACGATGTCCTACACTGTTTTTGTTTCATAATATCAGCTACCTGCACTTGGTTTTGATATGCAAATAATATTTTCTTAAAGGAAAGAAATGAAAAAAACCTTTTAATTGTTTTACAATAAAACTATTAAATCAGGAGAAAAGATTTTTTCGTATTGATATGTACCTACTATTTCTATTATATTATTGATATACATATATAAGATTTATACAATTTGCACGTAATATGACATAGACTTATGACATAACATACTATAATATAATAGATATTAAATATCTTCGTTGTTCAAATATTGTTCTATATTTGAATAATCGAAAAAGGCTTTTTTAGTAAATTATAGTGCACCTTAGGTATAAAAATACTTACTTTATTCCCATGATTTATTTTATACGTATAAACAATCTGTTTTTGATTATATTTATACTAAACTCAGTAATAACAGTGCGTGTAACCGTAACAACGTGTAGCACCACTCAAACAAATTTAATTTGAAAATGTAACTTTTCGGTGTATCCTAACTACGCGCTAGGTATAATCCTTTTAAATTAAATGATAACTTTCCATTTGTTAGCGGAACGAGGATACTGAGGTTTAAATTAGTCGTGTTACAACCGCATCTGGGGAGAGGAAAGCGGTCGAGTAAACCAACTTAACAAGTTGTAATTTATTTTGGTTTGGATCTATTTGACGATGGTGAGTTTATTACATGGGTGTCATTAGAAAATAAAATAACTAAGGAAACGGATTAAAAATACGGATTATCTTAACAAACTTAATACATGTTGTAAATTGATAAACAAAATGAATAATAATAGTAACAATAAACACTTTACTCCTGTGTCGGGGTCCGGAAACATACACAATACAAAAGCACAAATGTCCAGACCACGGCAATCATATGTATGTGTAATACAAATATTTATTAATTATATACTATATGCCATGTTCAGGGATCAAACTAGCAACTGAAAATGCAGCGGCCACATCCTAGTGACCGTTGGGATCATCGTCGTTATTTATAAAATAAGAAATAAATATTATTTACATAAATTAGTAAAAGCAGTACTATAGAAATGTTTTAATAAATTAACTAATCTACAACTATCGGCTTCGTTAAATTTTTGTGTGTGTTATATATCTGTACACTATTAATTCATACGATTGTATATCGGTACATATAAAAGTCAATATGTCAAGAGACATATCAAAGTCTAGCCTAAATCACAACTGTGAAAATGTCATCCAATTTCATGCAGCAGATTTGTACTAAAATAACGTTGGTAGGTACTCGTATTTTAAATAGGAATATTCGATTAGAAATGCTTTATATATAATAATAATTTATTCATTTCAAATTTAAATCCATACAAGTATTATAATAATAACTTAAAAACTTAATAACTTAAAAACTAAGGTTAGTACGACACTTTGATTTAATATAATTGTATGAACAAATAAGCCGATTTCATTTTCCCTTTAATACAATTCTCGACATTGACATTAAAAATCAAATCATAATAAAATTCAATAAAAATAAAAATAATAATAAAAATCCAATAACTATTAAAATCCAATTAATATAACAATTAAAATCAAAGTCTAAATTAAAAAACCAATCAAAAAAGTCAAAAAAAAATAATTAAAAATACATCCATATTAGATAATTTCAATAAAAAACACACTTAAAATTATAATCAAAGTCAAAATTAAAATCCAATTAATAATAATACAGTCCAAATTATTAAAAGCATCATATATAAAAAAAAAAAAAAAAAAAAAAACAATAAGTCACTGTTGCCCTGGTACTAAGCACATCAACCTACGTTGGATTGGGCAGTCTGTGCGTGAAGCAATCATCTTGAGGAGGCTATTTCTACTGTCTCTCAACTGTCTTCATAAAGAGGCAACTTTGTTTCGAATTATTACTACTTGATAGAAATCCGTATGAGTTTCAGCAAACATAAGCGAGGCCGAGCAATAGGAGGCAGCCGCAACAGCGTCCTAAAGATGTTGTTATACTGAACATGCAAGACTCTGGCGTCCCGACGGGTATGATTCACCCGTAGGCTGCTCTGGCGTCCCGTCGGGTATAACTTACCCGTAGGCTGCTCGTGTAAAAAGACTAACAATATGCCTTAAATACAGTAATTTTTACTGGAGTGGAGCATCGAGCAAATCTATTATACCTACTGTTCAACAGTTTTATTTTTGTTGTATTTACAGATCACTCATTCAAGATTGTAATGAGCTGGAAGCTTCTTTCAAAGGGTAGTTTAAAATTTAACTAGAATAAAATGTACGAAAATGGATTGTGTTCCGAAATAAATAGGGTCCATCGGATGAAATGTGTCCAAGTCGACTTCGTAGAGGTTTTTTATAGCTGATGACTAAATGAGTCAACTCGGAACTCGGTCAAATCGGATATTTAAAAAAAACCTATTCACAATCATCATCTGTTATATTCTATTGTTGTTTTCATCTATTGTTTTCAAACTGATATTCATATATTTGTTACTAGCCACTCGCCTTGGCTTTGCACGGGTGCAATGCTGATACTAAATATAAAATATAATATAAAATAAATATAATATATAATATATGTGCAAAAATGTATTTATTTACGACATCACATTAGAAACCTCTAAAATTATCAATGTATTCTAATTCTAAAATTATTGTATTCTTGTTTTTATTGATCTATTTTCTAAAGAAAACCGGATCAAAATTCGTCGCGTAGTTTTAAAGATCTAAGCATACAGACAGCGGGAAGTAACTTTTTAATATTATACTATGTAATGATAAAACAACAGCTAGCCGTGTTGAATGTTTTATAAACCCCATTCGCGACCTCATTTGCCCTATGATATGGGTATTCTGTTCAAGTCAATTTTTTTCTTGGTCATTCTTTGATAGAGTTTACTAGAATCGTAAAAAAATATTAAATATATTAAAATATTCATATTGGCATAAAAAAATCTACCATGATTAAGAAAAAAGTGAGAATACTCGTGTTGAAATTAGAAACTATCGAAAGGATACTTTGTAGAATTGTTTTCGTATACCGCCCTCTTGTGGGTATATTACGAAATCAAAAAGTTTGAATGTGATGTTATGTGCTCCCGCTAGATGGCTTAGTGACGCTATGATTGTATTTGTTCTTCACTCTACTTAAAGCCACCTACCGAATATTTCTTTAAACTTTTCCAGTACAAAACTTACAAAGTTACCTAGTCTCGGCGTTTATGGTTAGATGACAGCAAACAAAAATTTAGACTATAATACCTATAAGCGCTTTAAGAAAATAGTGACTCATTTTTGTCACTCAGCTTAGCCACGCATCTTGATTAATTAAATCCTAGTAAGTTAGAAGATTAATAAATGTTGAAACAAGTATTTTGCTCTGATCCAGTAATTTATAGTACTCAGATCTTTGAATTTTAAAATTATCATTTATCTAAACATTTTACTTAAAATTCAAAAGAGAATAATTGATATTTTTTTGTAAACTGTATAAAATTCATGTCCACGTCCAATTCAAACCATTCAAACCCACGTCATGTCTGAAATTTTAGTTTGTTAACATAAATGAATACAAGAAAAAATATAATTAGATCTTAAAGTAATTAAATGTATAACCTATAACAATTCTTTTTCATTATACTATAACTGTTTTTCTAAATGTAAGCTTCTATATAAATATAAAGTATATATATATAAAGTCTTATAAAAAATTTTATTCGGCAATTAATTATTATATCGTCAAAATCGAACTCTACCCTCCTTTGAAACTGTATGGTGCATGAAACGTTGAAATATTCCCATACAAAAAAAATCAAATATCCAAGAGTCATGTAAGTTTTTTTAATGTCTATTTCTACTGCGGAAATACAGTTATATACCGTTTGTTATAGCTGACGTAGATTTTTTTTTACTAGGTCATTTAAAAGTTATGACGTTAATATTTTTTTAAACGTAGTAACAAGCACTGTTCTGTTTCTACATCTTCTAATTTTATTTATTTAGTTTTGTTTGAACCATGTGCAGTGGTCTCGTTATATATAGTATATTTATTAAATATGATGTTAAAAGATTTAGATAAAGGTTGTTAGACCTTCCATCACTCAATGGACCTTTGGATCTGTCTGGGGAAGTACCTGAATAGAACAAAAGACTACACCAAAATACTGCTTTCAAGTAGTATTATGATCATGTAATCCGGTTGCAACTTTAAACACACTCCTTTGTCTCGAGAACGATCATAATTATTCAAAAGATATCAGAAATAAAATACAAAACTGTCTATAAACAGAAATAGATTAAGTCCGTAACATCTCACTGCTAGATATAGCCCTCTTTTCCATATAAGAAAATAGAACAGAGAATAGAGAGAACAAATATTAATGAAAGCTTTTTAATTTCAAACACACAAGAATCAACTATTACGCGTATAACTTCGCTACGGCAAAATCTTTAGTCAAATTTATGCACCGAATTTATGAAGACCACATGGCCCCTGGAAATTGTATGAAACGACATTCCTTTCGAAATGCGTCTTAATAATTGTGACGCATCGCAGCAAGTACGATTTTTTATTAGACGAGGTAGTGGAGAGTAGAAAGGTTCAATAATGTTATACCATAAATCTTAACATAATGGTTAAAATTTATTCAATGGTACTTATACTAATTAATACATTTATTTATTTATTTACGCTTTACCTTGATAACAAACATTGACAGTATTAAACAATTTCGGTTCGGGACTTTCCCTGGAAGATAGAGGAGATTGTGAAGCAATATATAGGCTACTTTTTAACCCGCATTTTCGGCGAAATCCGCTCAGATAGATATGAAATAACCAAACATTTTTCTATTAAATACGAGAATTTTTGCAAGCACAAAAAAACTAAATTCCCAAAATGTGTGTTGTAATAATACAAACATAACAGATTGATGTTATACGTAATTTTAAATAAATATTTTAAAACATAAAATAATAATTACTAGGCAGAATTCAATGAAATTACGTCATGTTTTTGAAATGAAACTTCTTTACGCACGCTTGACTTGAGGAGTAAGCTGGTGACAAGAACGTTACGAAAAGTGTGATCGAGCGATGCGGCAAGATAGAGAGAGGTATTAGCACATATTTTCTCTATTTTTTCATAGCCAGTTACGTTTCGTATATCTAAGACACAGTGCAGTGCACAGTGGTTGGTGGTAGAAGGGTGAAAATTTAGGGTTGTATATATTTTTCAACGCCAAATCATAATAATATAAAAAATAAATAACTTATCTAAAAATTATAAAAATTATGTGGTGTCATCGGACACCAGGTAGGAAGACCAGTACGAAGTTCCTTAGGATAGTATACAAGCAACATAATTTGAAAAAAAAATGTTGAGTTTTATATATATTTTCTAGTTCTTGATTTTTTTTTATTTTGTTGATTGGTTTTTAAGTACATAAAAGTATTTAGGAAATTTAGTATTTTAGAAAATAACAAATACCGTAAAATAAAATGAATCAAACAAAATAATAATAATAATAATAATAATAATAATAATTTAAACTATT